>NC_142928.1:161587205-161864705 GCF_046866305.1 Octopus bimaculoides
ATTTATTGAGAAATTAATTCAAATCATAATTGAGATGCTTAGAAGTGTTTATGGTAGATATGTGGATCAAATAACAATTAGTAGAACGAGTAAGCCATAAAATGAAAACATCAATAATAACATAGAAGAACAATAATACTGTAAACAGCCAATCGGAAAGAAAAAGGTAATGTTATAAATAATTCATAGCAATTACCAACAGCATCAGAACAAGTCAATGAATTATATTATTGACATACTTGTGTACATTAATTGTCTCATTAAAATGCTGGTGGATATATTAACCATAATTCTATATTTGTCACCATACGACAGCTTAGACCATCTCTGCAAGTTGGAAGGGCGCCATTCAATCGACTACAGAACTGACTACACGGTTGTTTTATAGGAACAATTTGGGAGAGCACTGTAACGATTGAAGCTTTACTCTCGTGCTTGAAATTGCAAGTATAAAATTTTCATTGCTCTGTGGTCAATAAGGTAAAGACTAAAAATGAAACTCATTCCTAGCTAGAACACAACTTTTATATGAATATGAAATTTTAAATACATATAGAACACAACTTTTATATAAATTTTTGTTCAACCCATAGTCAGAAAACATGAGTCATCATTTTAAATAGGTTAATATCTTACGGTAATTAGGTGGTAGAATCATTAGCACGCCAGGGAAAATGCTTAGTGGCATTTCGTCTGTCTTCACGTTCTGAATTCAACTTTTGTCGTCTTTGTCTTTCATCCCTTTTGGGGTCAATAAAATAAGTACCAGCCGAGAACTGGGGTCGTGTAATCGACTTACCCCTCCACCTCCGAAATTGCTGGCCTTGTACCAAAATTTGAAACCAATATTTTGCGGTAATATCACTCACGTATCATAGAAAATTGTCACTCGTATATCATAGGCAATATTTCACTCTCACATGTATTCAATATTTTTCTCCCATTAAACACATTTTATAGAATGATGATGCCGTAACACACGTGGTTCATTGGTGGAATATAAGCAACAAGAACAATTGTAATCTAAATTTTTACCCCCACTTCAATGAAGTGAAACCGTGTGTGTGTGTGTGTGTGTGTGTGTATATAAGAAAAAGGAACATTTTCTAACAGAAAAGTATGCAATTAAAATGAATTATCGTTTACGTAACTCTTTCTTTAAATAATTGTGGGTAAATGTCAGTAATGACCTTCTCAGGTTCCCCAGTATTTTAATTTATAAAAAGAAACAATGGCTGGGGGTTGCAAAAAATTCATGATTTTTCAAATTTTCTTTTCTTTAGCATATAAATGTATTTATGGAAAGAAAAATATTGAAAAACATCAATGCATGCAAGAGTAATAAAGAAATGTGGAGAGCTGTCTTGGGATGTGCTAGAAACAACAGCAAAATTTCCCTTAAATCACTCACTTTTCCCTCTGAAAATATTAACAATTTCTTTTTTTTTTACCGAAAAAGCTCATCCCATGGTTTTGAAGTGCAACAAAAATTGGCCAAAATAGGTCCAGAGTGGGATGATGGGGGAAGACTTTTCAAAACTTTTTCTTATACAAAGATGCTCCCACCCCATCATTTGGAATGTTGTGGTTTAGGAAAAAGGGGAAAATCCCCATCAAAACGGAGTAGTTCTAACATATTTGGCCTTCCTGATACGAAACTCCTCTTCCCACCCCCTCGGAAAAAATTTCCCCCACATTTCTTTATAATCGTAATCTATGCTGTTTCAAAGGTATTTGTATAAACTTTCATTAAAAGATACCCATTTCCTGGAAGTTATGAAAGAAAAATGTCGGATCGCGTGACTTTTCCCAAACTTCGCCCCCCCCTCCCCAGAAAATTATTTTTTCCATAAATCCTTAGATACTCTGAAGTCAAAACATCTAAGCGGTACTTGTAGAAAATTTCGTTAAAAGGTATCCATTTTTGTGGATGTTATGAGGCAAGAAATTTGGGGCTGCATACATCAGTAGCTATGCCCTTTTATCTATACGATTCTTTTTATTTTAAGATTATTTTATTCATTGTTTACCATATTCTCTCTCCTCCTCCTCTCTCTCTCTCTCTCACACACACATACACACACACACACACACACTGCAAAGCTTACAGATGGACTGCTGAATTGAAATCTTTATGTTGCTTTGAGGGGAAGGTAAAACCTAACAAAGTACCTCCCCCTCTGTAGTTGGACTACTTTGATGTTTGCTTAAAAAAAGAGAGATTATGTTTGTGATAAAATAATGAAAGCAATATTTACTAAGAAAGTGAGCTCTATTATACAAAGAAATAATTAGACGTAAAATATAAAAATTATTAGAATTGGGAATCAAATGTGAAAATATTATCAAATGGCTAGCAGAAAGCCGCCCGGATGGCGGTCTTTCTGCTTGCTCAACTTATTGATATATCTAATGATTACGTAGGTAACGAAAATGCAACGAGCTAGCAGAGTCGTTAACGTGCCGGGCAAAATAGTGACATCTCTTCCGGATTTACGTTCAAATTCCGTCGAGGTCTTTTTTTTTTTCACCTTTTCAGAGTTGATAAAATATGTCCTAGTTGTGTGTGTATTATATATATGAGAAAACCAAATTTTACATATATATGAATCGAGACCGCGATTGTGAGTGCAACACCCTGACCACTGGGCACGAGCCTATATCTCAGTTTTATCTTTTACTTGCTTCAGTCTTCAGGGTGCGGCCATGCTGGGGCACCGACTTGAGGGGTTTCTAGTCGAACAAATCGACTGAAGGACTTATTTGTTTTAAGTATAGTACTTATTCTATCACTCTTTCTTGCCGTACTGGGGGACAAACACACACACACACACACACACACACACACACACATATATATATATATATATACATACATATATATATCATTGTCATTATGTTAAACTGTCGTATGTCCAAACTTGACCAAATGCATTTTTTTTTCAATATTTATTTTTGCTTGCAACAGCCAGTTCTTTTGGTCAAACTATCGTATCTCCAGCTGCTTCAGATACCAAAATATCAAAAATTGTCAAAGTGTAGTACAACGGTTTTGCTATGGAACGGTGAAACTATTTTATCGTTTTCTGAAAAAGCAACGTTTTGGACTTACGACACTTTTGCACTATAGCAACGATATATATTTATATCTTCGAAACGCCTAGTTAGAATAGAGGCAGCTGATGAAGGAATAATTCCAAGTGGCTATCTGTTTTCCTATGTGTTCGTTCCGTTCTCTGTAGTTAATTTTTCTAACGTCCTGTACCCTGATATGCATCTATATACACATGTAGATGTAAGTATGTACGTATATGTGTGTATACATGCATATATATTCTTTGTATTATTCATATATATATATATATTTACGACGAACCTCTTTCAGTTTCTGTCAACGAAGTCCACTCACAAGGCTTTGGTCAGCCCGAGGCTATAGTAAGTACCACGCAGTGGGTCTGAACCCGGATCCATGTACTTAAGAAGCAAGCTTCTTACCACACAGCCACACCTGCACCTATATAAAATCCTGCCAATAGAATCTCCGTTTCATCCACAGATCAATACACATACTCAAAAATCTTATTTCGTACAATTACTTTTATATGTTTAATACAATTACATTCCTTATTAGCGTCAAATATAATGAAATGTATTATATAATTTACATACTGATGATTTCAGTACTTAGATTATAGCGGTATAAATCTTTCTTAGAACTATAGGAAATACAATGCATTTCAGTGATAGCTTTTCATTTGATAAGTGAGGCTATTTTAACAAGATTTGATATTTTCAACTAACAGGAAATACGACTTATTTTTACTTTTAATTGTCGTTAGTGGTTGTTTCACAAAATGAAATGCATCTTGCAACTTTAATGAAAATGGAACGCTACTAACATTTTTTTTTTTTTTTAATCTACTGTCTTTGTTACCGAGCCTTTCATTTGTAACTTACTAATTTACTTCAAGCGTCATTAATTAGTATTCAAATATTTTCAATTTTCAGTCTCGAAACATTTCTCTCTCTCTCTCTCCCTCTCTCTCTCTCTCTCTCTCTCTCTCTCTCTCTCTCTCTCTCTCTCTCTCTCTCTCCCTTCCCCCTCTCTCTCTTCCTTTTATTCACATTCTCAAACACACAAAACACGCATGCACACACATACACATAGACATTTCTTTTCAAACAAACGAGCATCCCTTCTCCTTTTCTCACCATCCTCTCTTTGTGTTACATTTTAGTTAGAGAAGGATCAATCTCTTAGTTTCCACACATTTTGTTTGCGAGCGCCGTAAGCGATGGTAAATTATATGTTGGTAATTGAATCATCTACATAGGTTCGATTTCCAGCTGAGCAGTTTCATCTCCTTTACGCCTATATTCGCGAGTATTAGCAGAAGTGTAGTGAGCAGTGAGAGCAGTGAACTCTAGTGGACAGTTTTGGTCACTTTACTTTTTATTTTTAAGGACTGCGAGCCGGTAGGGTCGTTACAGCGACGAAAAATGCTTTACGTGCTTTCTTCCGGCTCTTCAAGTTCTGACTACAAATCGAATTGCGCCCAGGTTATCTCTGCCTTTCATCCCTTCGAAGTTAATAGACTAGGGTATCAATCTAGTATTGGTGTTGACAATATCGATAAACTCTCTTTTCAAAATTATTAACCTTGTGCCTCAATCAGAAAAAATTTTGCTTATATAAACGATCTTACATCATTAATTAGATGGTTCGAATTTATGGGGGGGGGGGGCGTGCGCGTGCATGTATGTGTGTGTTAGAAAAAGTAGAAAAGCATAAATCTCATAGATAATTCATAATTTAATTACTTTCAACAGCTGTTTCATTAAGAATAAACCTAATTAAGATACATATTTAATTAAGATAAATTAATTTAAAGTAATGTTTATCCCAACGCTTTAGGCATGCCACAAACCGTTACTGGTTTAATTAGATGTATACACACATCCACATACATATATGTGTACACACACACACACACACACACACACACACACACACACACACACACACACACACACACACACACACACACACACACACACACACATACATATATATATATATAATTTTTCGCTGCGGATATAGTCTCGAGAGAAAATTCTCCTCAGAGACAAAATGTGTGAAAAGAAATTGTGCTATGGACGATGACAAGATTGTGGGGCGTATGCATAATATTCCTGATATTTTAGGATAAATATTGCTTTAAGTTAATGAAGTTTATTTATATTAACCATGTATCGTAATCACGTAATTACATAACTGATGATGTTTATTCCTAACGAACAACTGCTGAACGTAATTTAATTACGAATTTTCAAATCTGCGCCTTTTTGGCTTTTTACTCTAAATATACATTGCTCTTAAGGATTGTTGATGCCGATTATGTATATATATATATGTAGGCTTTTCCTACTTGGATTAACTGCCATGTTATAACGTTTCGGAGATTAACAACCTAGGACTAATTAAGCTCTTAATTACCGTGGATATATACTTTTTGATGTTTTATACATAGCTTCATTTAATATATATACATATATGTACGTGTGTATGTAAGCGTATTTGTATGTGTGTATACATACATACGTATATACATACATACATACTTACATACATACATACATGCATGCATGCATATATTTGAATATACATATCTATAAACATTTATACATGCATATACACACGCATACATGTTTATTATCAACATTTGTTTCCTTGAAGTTTCGGTGGTCATGTTATATATCAAATCTGCTGCATATACATAATTATTTATGTCTGCATTATAAATTTATAGATAAATATGAATAAATTTCTTCAGCATATCTTGAATTTTACCTACACCGTCTTCATTAAGATATTATCAACACTAATTTTAAATGCTTCTTTCTACAGTTGTATTTTAGAAAACAAAACATTCTCCCTAAAACTTCCTCGAAAAAAATTTTTAATTCTCCATTTCTGTTCCTTGCTTGCTATTCCCTTTGATAATCACAACAATTATTAAAACAGCTATTATAATCATCATTAATATATCTAAGGTGGCATGCTGGCAGAGTCGTTACCACGCTGGGCAATATGCTTAGTGGCATTTAGTCTGTCTTTACGTTCTGCTTTGAAATTCCGCCGAGGTCGACTTTGCATTTTCATCCCTTTCGGAGATCGTTAAAATAAGTACCAGTTGAGCACTGGAGTTGATGTAACCGACTTAACCTCTCCCCCGAAATTGCTGGCCTGTGCCACTATTTGAAACCATTGTTAATACATCTTTCCTATCTACATTCCGGCAGAAGACTTGGAGGATCTATGACGTAATTCGCAGACGAACATGTTGGCTAGTTTAGCAATAATGTCCAGCTGTTGATGCCTTTGATTAGTTCCAGAACAACTCTGATCGAGCAGATCTAGGATCAAAGACGTTCTAGCTTTGACCTAACCTTCTTTGAAAATTATTAACAATTACATTGTTTAATATTTCCCTAAAGCGGCGTTCTGGCAGAATTGTTAGCATGTCGGACAAAGCTTTTTGCGGAATTTCTTCCGGCTCTTTAACGTCCTGTGTTCAAAATTTGCCGAGGCCATCTTGCCTTTCATCCTTTCGAGATAAAATAAAGTATCAATCAAGTACTGGGGTCGATGTAATTTTAAAATTGCTGGCACTGTGCCAAAATTAGAAAGAATTATCTAATGTTAGTTTTTCCCCACCACCACCACTTTAAAGACGGTAGAATATGACTGGAGAGAGATTTTACTTCTGTTTCTAGCAAGTTAAACAACCCCGTAGAGGTCCCCTCTTACTGATGTGTTGCACAACGAATATCAGTTTGACATATGAGGCGGTCTCGAGACCTCTTTGTCTCGCTTCCTTATGTGCAGACATACATACATACATGCATCTATGTTTATATGTATAGATCAGTCAAATGTCAAGACCAAACATTGGGATTAAAATGACTCAACCACCACTACTGTATTCAGCATTCAGACAGGCGTCATCATACTTTATACAGTGAACTAGAAATTTTAATCAAATAAAGTTACACTCTTAATGATGAGAAAATATATCGTTATGTTAACGATAAATTCTGGATAAGAAATTTTAGAATGCAATATGGAGTGAATCTGATCTTTGGTAGGACGATCACAACTGTGATCACGTATACAAAAACAATCTATATATGAAATATATCAACATTGATATAAAAGAACGAGGGTGCATGGCCCTGTATTTCGGATGTCTGGCTCGTGATCATAAGGTCGTGGGTTCAATTCCTGATCCCGGCAACACGATGTGTTTTTCATCAATGCACTTCATTTTAAATTACTCTAGTCTATTCCGTTGTAGATAGTACCAATCGAGTGCTTAATGCAGCTCTCTATTACGACTTGGATGTTGCGTAGGATCAGTGTCAGAATATCTCTGTCTGCTCGCTTCTATATAGTCACTTAAAACAATTAGTGAATGCATGGCTCATATGACTAAGCTATACTCCGCAAAAGACGGTTGCCTTAGCCAAAGAAAATCAATAATTAACTGAAAATATTGAAAATTTCACACGTAGGAAAATCTAAGTTGACTAGAATAAGGAAAAATGTTGAATAAGCTCTATCTTCTCTATATTTTCTTCTATATCCTTTGGTTGTGTTTGCACAACCAAAAGAACGAACACAAAACTCAACCTTCATTTTTCTTCCTTCTTTCTTTTTTCCCCTTATCTCAATATCTGTTTTCCGATCTTCTTCTTTCTCGTTGTTCTCTTTCTTTTTATTTTATCTGTTTTTCAATGATTTGCCTTCTTCTTATCTCTTTACCACCATCTTGTTCTCTCATACTCTGTTACCTTCTTTAAACTTCTCATCTGCTTTTTATCAGTTAGTCCGTTGAAGAGAAACAATGTTCATAGGCCTTGAAGGCTCTCCACAACTGGAAGTCCTATTTCTCCTTAACTCTACTCATTCCATTTTATTGCTTAACTCTTTCTGTCTCTCGATTCTGTCTTTCACTCTCTTTAAAATTCATACTGTCTGTCTGTCTGCCTGCCTCTCTCTCTCTCTCTCTCTCTCTCTCTCTCTCTCTCTCTCTCTCTCTCTCTCTCTTCTCACAGTATCTACTTCTTTCTCATACAATTATTTTTTGTTTTACTCCTCAATGTCAACCCTCACCTTATGCCTTATTACATTATCTTATTCTTGCATTCTCTTCTTCTTCCTCTTCCTCTTCTTCTTCTTCTTCTTCTTCTTCTTCTTCTTCTTCTTCCTCCTCCTCCTCCTCCTCCTCTTCTTCTTCCTCTTCTTCTTCTTCTTCTTCTTCCTCCTCCTCTTCTTCTTCTTCTTCTTCTTCTTCTTCCTCCTCCTCCTCTTCTTCTTCCTCCTCCTCTTCTTCTTTTTCTTCTTTTTCTTCTTCTTCTTCTTCTTCTTCTTCTTCTTCTTCCTCCTCCTCCTCCTCCTCCTCCTCCTCCTCTTCTTCTTTTTCTTCTTCCACTTTCTCCTTTTTCTCTCTCTCTCTCCCGCTTTCTTTCCTTCTATAACACACACACACACACACACACATACACACACACACACATACACACAACACACACACAGCGGCAAAGACACGTCTTCGCGCTTCAACCGTTGCAAGGTACCATATTCACTTGTATCTCTAAGTTTATGTCCATGTGATATTACTATTCGCCTGATCTGTAAAATAAATGAACAGCTGCCAGTAAAATCTTCACGTTTTATCGTGGACCTTCAGTTTTTAAAATACCACCTCGTATATTAAGGCAGCTTTTATGACGGAGCATGAACCACAGAACAAGATGAGGATAAATTATTGCCTGAAGTTTTGTAACGTTAAATATTTGATATTAGATCAAGAACCACGTTTCCTTTTTAAAAATTGTTTGGTGAGGGACTTATCAAAAGAATGTAAACGAAATCATTATGAAGAAAAGATTAAAACAGTGATACAATTAAGCGTACCATGAATCAAAGATGAAATATCGAAAATTAGGATATCTCTATGATGGAATTCAATTCTAACGAACAGTAACTTCCCTTTTATCTTCACCTTCTCTCTCTTTCTCTTTCAGAGATTGATGAGATTCCTATAAAATTTATATATCAGTAACTACAATTGTTATTGGTGTTGATATATTCTGAGTTCAAATCCTGCCGAGGTCAACTTTCATCCTTCAGAAGTAGATGAATTAAGTACCAGTTGAACACTGGGATCGATGTAATCAATTATACCCACTCACCAAAATTTCAGGCCTTGTGCCTTTAGTAGAAAGGATTATTATTATTAGTATTATTATTATTATTGAGTGAGAAAGCAGGGCATGCCATCAAATTGACACTGGGGTAAAATATACGAAGCCCAGTATACCCATTATGACTACCTGTCTGATAAGGGTACACCAGGCACATGCATCACAACCATATGTGCGCGACATGGTGATCTCATATCAAGATAAACAGCGCATGACCTCGCAGGTGGGGCCCAGTTAGAATTTTCTTCAGGTCGAGTAGCCCATCACGCTCAAAAGGTCCCTATTATTATTATTATTATTATTATTATTATTATTATTATTATTATTATTATTATTATTATTATTAAAGTGTCGAGCTGGCAGAATCGTTAGCACACCGGGAGAAATGCTTAGCGGTATTCCGTCTGTCTTCACGTCGTGAGTTCAAATGCCGCCGGGGTCGACTTCATTAAGTACCAGTTACGCAGTGGAGTCGATGTCATGGTGGTGGTGGTGGTGGTGGTAGTGGTGTTTTCATATTCGTATCGACAAAACGTCCATTAGATCGCTTGTGAGTTTGCTTAATTTTTTATATATTTATGACTGTATCTTGTTGATGCATTCCGTCTTGATAAGCAAACCAAAACTCTTAAGAGTTCGCTGGCTTATCCGTTTCTCGCCCCTTGGGGGCTCACGTTTGTTAGAAAAGTTTTCAAAGTTTGTTTTGAAAAACATTTTTTATAAACATAGTCAACGCTTCCACAGCCATCAAACTGAAGGGACATGTAGGACGTAATTGTCAAAGACAGATGTAGAAAGTGCAAAGATTTCTTCTTCTGACTCTATTCATGGAAAGGAAGGAGAAAAATTTTCAAGCATTGAATAATTGCCCTACGACTAACGACAGTTGCAGTAGCAACAATAACAACTTCAATATTGACAAAAGCAACAACTGCAGTAATGATAGCAAAAGCACAACACTAGCCGTGGAAGAAGAGGCATGAGTAAGGACATCCATGGTAGCAGTATCAGCGCTAAAGGTAACAGTAATGGCAACAGCAGCGCCGCAACAACAGCAGCGGAAATAACGATAGTAATGGCAGAAACGCAAGGGCTTGAACAACAGAAACAACAATGACAATAACAACGAAAAACAAAGCAACAGCTGGTACAACACCAACAATAATGACAGCAGCAAGGAGAAAATTAACAGCGCCAATAACACCAGTAACAATAACAAAAACAATAACAAAGGTTTCCTTTGCAGGAATAGCTTCCACAAGGAAGCTATACAGTCTCTCCCCAGAAGGCAAGCAAGTTAAACAGGAAGGTGCTGCTCAATTAGGAAAATTGAGGGTAGTACAGATCTTGCGACTTCCTCTGAAACTCTAGCTGCAACTGCTAGAAAGTAATATATCAATATATCTCTGCGTATTGTTAAAGTATCGTCGCCTGCAGTCGACCACGAACAGTCAAATAGAAAAGGGTCTTTGCAATATATGGATGAACATCCAGCATATATTTAGGGCAAAGCAGTTCAGCGGAGTCGAGATCCTAGTTGACACCGAACCTCTCTCACTTCAACACTCAGTGATCGCCCGCCGTAGTGATTGATGATTTTGCTCTGTTTGGGAAGAAAGACAATAAGGCTAACAATATCGGTTGGCTTTGAAGCGTTGGAAGCGAGTGATACTCTGCTGAATGAAAAGTGAATGAGGCAGGAGAACCGGACTGGGATCACTGTTGAAATCCTTCTTCATGTAAAATCTGAACATCTGGATAAGATCCCAAACCTCAACTCCATGCCGAATAAGCTTTGGAGGGTAGAAGACCAAGATGCTTTCTTCCTATGCAATCAAGAAGAAAGAAGGGTCCTACTGCTGCCGACACCATCGCTGCAACAAACAACAGTATGAAACAACAACAGAGGCAATAGCATCAACAGCAGCAAAGCGTGAATAAAACTGCAACAATAACAACATCAGTACCGACATCAACAATAGCTGTGAGAGCAACAGTGCAACGCCTACAATCGCAGCAGCAACCATGGAAACAGTAACAGCAGTAGCACCAACAACATCAATACCTACGTCGTCAACAGTAGCAAATGAAGTGACGAAAAATAAGGATTGCAACAAAAACAAAGCAAAAAAGAGAAGAAACAAAACACAGAACAACAATGCATTCACATGAACACCACACACCGCCGAATCCACAGCAACAAATACCTCGTTACTGCCGCTACTTATACGAAAAGGAACATATAGATGAAACACATAGATGAAACTACTGCGAACACACAGGAACAAAAGTAGCTGACTAACACACAGACCTAACAGGAACCAGATCAACAGCATCAGCTAAACATTCTTCTCCACTTACAAGAAATCGCATACACATCCAGCTTTGAGCTACTAAGAAGAAAAAGGTAAAGAACAGCTACATTACGCAGCACAAAGTGGAGACCAAAAGATAGCGGTAAGGACTTTCAATAAAGCAGTGTGAAAGTCCTAAACCTAAAATTGGTAAGGATGCCAGTCGACAGGTATAGGAAAATGAGAGTTTCCTGTATGACGTTCGAAACTCTAGCACCATGTCCTCGAACAGGGTTTCCCTAAGGAACGCCATACACAGAAGGTAGTGTAATACACCAGGTTGCTTACAGAAGAGCAGTTCAGATATGTGAGCCTTTTTCTTCTTCCTTTCTTTCCTACTAATTTGGCAGTCCTGAAAGTAGGTTACGTCAGTGCTCGTAACCTGGGCTCACCCTGGAAGCAGAGAAGGCTGCCGAATGCCCACACTTCGCTGGCTGTGGATGTGGTAGCAATTAGTGAGATCAAGATTTCCGGAACATTCATTTTGGCGTCCATTTTTGATGACTTTGAGATCTATGTATCTCTTAATCATCTGGCGTGAAGGCGGGATGGCGATTTTCTTTAGGAAAGGTGCAGATAGCACTAGAGAAGATTCCTGATCATATAGACCTGCCAAACGGAACTAACTGCTCGTTATGGTGACCGGTTGAAGGCTCAAGTTCCACACATGTAGTATCACCAACTATCTAAGTAATTTCTTCCCACAGCAGAAACAAACAGAAGACCGGACTGCTGCCGACACAGCAGTGGTAATAATATCAAAACCAACAAAAATTTTATTAAACTAACGTCTGGTGAAGATCATGCCATTAGGGCCTTGTTAAAAAGATTCTCAGAGGAGGATATGAGCATAAATCCTGTAAATAATTGTTCAAATCTTTTAGTGAAGTCTCACAGTAAAGTATTCATTCAAGTAATATCATAATATATGAAGTTCTTTAAAACCAGAAGCCATATTCCACAGTATATCTAACCTCCCCATCGAACTACTAGTTTCTTTGAATAATACGGTTCGCATGGCAATCGAGTTGGGTCATATGACCCAGTAAATAAGTCAAACTTGCAACATTTCAAGCACAGAAATATCATACCTCTCCTTTCTTTTCTTTTATAGTGTATTTGACTTGTGATATCTTCTTGTTTTCAAATGTAGGATTATTGAACATGGATTAATTTTCAGTCTCATAATATTTGGGTATGGATTAATTTTTAAATTCATCTATTGTTGTAGAAGCCAGTGACACTTGCTGTGAAAGTCAGCTGTACTTGTAAAAGTTAACTGCACTTGCAGAAAAAGTCAGCTTCACTTGTTATAAAAGGCAGTTGCATTTGTAGAAGCCACTCGAGCATATAGAAACTATATGCCCTTGTAGAAGGCAGCTGCCGTTGATGATATCAGATACTCCTGTAGAAGCCAATTGCCCACTTAGAAGCCAGCTGCCCATGTAGAAGCCAGTTGACCTTGTAGAAGCTAGCTACTCTTGTAGAAACCAGATCAAATGTTTTAAATCTCAATATTGTACTTCATTGCTGCAAATGATTTTCAAACTCCTGCAGCAAGGAAGATAATTCCTCACTGAACGAATCCCAATTTGCATACGTTAGTGAAACGTTCTATTTTCTTTGATATAAGATTTTTTCCGGCGAAGAATCTCTAGAAGCAGTGAAATAACTTCAAACATATTTCCTCTACATTTATTCTCTTTCTTTTTTTTTTTTTTACCTTTTCCTTAAGCCAGCAAGATTATAGGATGTGTCTGAGTCCATTCTGAAATATTTTACAAGTTTTCATAGCCAAAGGAATGAAGTGAGAAAAATATATAAATACTGTGTTGAGTCAAAAGTTTTGCAATATTTTGAAAACTTATTTGCTTTCTTCATCAAGTTACAACAAAAGCAACCTAGCATTCAGAGTAGAGACCATCGCATTGCACAACCTGAAGCCACCAATCTGCCAGTATTTTGATTCCATACTGATACCAGTTCTTGTCCTGCGAGGTGAGAAACTTCTTTATTAAAGCTCCCACCTCTTCTTTGTTGCGTCTCGACTGTAGGCAGGGAGTCATGGATCGGAACAAGTAATAATTTGAGGGAGCTATGTCTGGACTACATGTTGGGTGTGACATCAGTTCGATTCCCCCAAGTTCCTGAAGTTTATTCCGGGTAGCTCGAGCAGTGTGAGGTCTTGCACTGTCTTGCTGCAGAATAGCTCGCTTTCTGTTAACCAGTGCCGGACATATTAGCTTCACAATAGCATACATCCACTTCAGCTTTTCGTAGTACAGGCTGGCATTGACGGTTCGACCGTCCAGAACGAACTTGTAATGAATTATCCCCTCTTAATTCAACCAGACGCAGAACATCACTGTGTTCGAAATTCCCATATTAGGCGACAGGTTCCAGAAGTTGGCCCTTGCTTATGCACGCTAGGATTGCGGAAAAAAATCTCCGAATTATTGCTTGTGCCCATCTATGGTTCACTTCCTGTGCTCGCGACGCTTCATCAACCAAAAGGTGATGGAAATTCGAAGGTGGAAGCCTCGAAGGACAAGCAAGAACTGATATCAGCATGGGAGCAAAGAACTGGTAGAAAAGGGGCTTCAGGTTAAGCAACACGACTGCCCCTACTTTCAATGTTAGGTTGCTTCTTTTCTTCTTTTTTTTAATGCTTTTAACGAAGAAAGCAAGTAAGTTACCAAAATATTGCAAAACGTTTGACTCAACACGATAATACAGAAAATATATCTTCTTTCAAACCGAAAATTTTAACAAGTTCGCCACAAATATCATTCCATTCATTTTTCGAATTTACACATAACTTGAAAGAACAACAAAGTAAAGATAACTTGAGTTGAAATTCCAAGACCACCTGCCTTACAAATGTACTCAGTATGTATGTATGTATGTATGTATGTATGTATGTATGTAGGTAGGTAGGTAGGTATCCATGTATGCATATGAGTAGCAGAATTCGCAACAATGAAACAAAAGTAAAAAGAAATGTTTTATCTCATAGTTTTTTCTCTCTCCCTCCACCTCTCTCTCTTTCTCTCTCCCCTCCCCCTCTCTCTCTCTATCTCTGTCTATCTATCTATCTATTTATTTATCTCTGTCTCTGTCTCTGTCTCTCTCTCTCTACTCCAACATGGCTGCAGTCCAATGACAGGAATAAGTAATTATATACTAAACCTTTTTTTAATTTTCACTCTCTGTTTATTTCTGTGTTCCTTTCTGTTGAAGAGCGTAGGTTCGAAACGTAAAAGACTTTCTCACTTCCCGAGCGTTAAACTAATATATCTGTTTGTTGTTTACACACCCGTCTTCGTCTTTTGTTTTGCTTGCTTTTTTGTAAATTCCAACTATATATATATATATAAATAATGCGGTTTTTTTATACTTCTTTTATTTTTCAAAATTAAGATAAACAAAGTTCTTTTTTAATCTAAAATATACTTTCCTTCACTTTCTACAATGCTCGTCCATCTATCTGGTAAACTTGCAAGGCCCCTCTTCCAAAATTCACTTGTCCGTGACGAGAAATATTCCTCCAATACTGTTCTGACCTAGTCTACAGAATTCATATTTTTTCCGTCCAAATATTTTGAAGACTGCGGAATAAGTGATAATCAGATGAAGCAATGTCTGGCGAATATGGTGGGTGGGGCATCGGTTCCCATTCAAACTGCTTCAGCCTTTGGAATGTCATCCTCACTGTATGTAGCCGAGAACACCTTTCGTCTTGAAACCAAAGATGGTAGTTTTTCTTCTAGCGCTGACTTAAGACGCTCAAGCTGCTCGCAGTAGATCTCCTTTGTTATCGTTTGGTTTGGGTTTAAAAGTTCAAAGTAGGCTAAACCTTTCATATCCCACCAAACAGATAACAACACCTTACGTGGGTGAAGACTTTCTTTAGCCTGGAGTGCCGATCTTTCTCCTTTCCCTACCCACTGTCATCGATGCCTGACATTTTTATAGAGAACCCATTTCTCATCACTAGTCAATATTCGGTTCAAAAAAGGTTCATTCGTGAGGCGTAAGAGAACAAAGAAGAGTACACATTCACTCTCTGCGCGCGATTAGACTCGGAGAGTTTGTGAGCAACCCATTGACCCAATTTGCTGACTTTTCTTGATGGCAGGTAGGTGTCGATGAATGGTTGAATGACTAAATCAAAGCTCGTCTGCTAATTCAACAGTTACGATGGGATTTTGTTCCACCAGGGTTTGCAGGACGTCTTCGTCGAGCTCTACAGATCTTCCAGGACGAGGCTCGTCTTCTAGGCTGTAGTTTCCAGCTCGGAATTTCTGGAACCACCGTTAACACTGGCTTACGCTTATTGTCCGAACCCCGTATACTTCATTAATATTCCTCGCACTTTCCCTTGCGTTGCTGCCTTTATTGAACTCATAAAGCATAATATGGCGGATATGCCCCTTTGCTACTTCCATTATAGATCTGAAAAAATAACTGTTAAAATCGAACTGCACTCTTCAAAACTTGCACTAGGATAAGTCCAAGGTAAAATTACTACCTACTTTTATAGTAAGTTGATGCAAGTAGTTTATTTCGTCTCCCTCCGATTTTTGGTTCATGCAATTGAAAAAACTGCATTATCTATGGGATGACCCTATACCCCGGTGTCACGCCACTTCCGTTCTGCCGGCCACTCCTTGCGGCAACACCTGTCTGTGTTTGGATTGTCCATGCACAGGGGCCATCCGGACTCCCGTTTGCGCCGTGAACAGGGATTAATCTTCTATCTTCGCTCCTTTGCGCCACATGGGCTCAACTCCCCTCCACTCTTCATCTAACCCCCTCCTCCTGTCTCTCTCCCCCACCCTCCCTCCTACCACCCATCTCTCCCCTCCCCCACCTCCTGCTCCGACTCCTACTTCTTTGTACGTCTCTTCACCTCTCTTCATACTTCTCTCCACTCCCACTTCTCTTCACCCCTACTCTTTCTCTCCTCTCTCTTACTCTCTCTCACTCTCTTCTCTCGTACTCCCCCTCTCTCACTCTTACTCTCTACACTCTTACTCTCCTACTCTCTACACTCTTACTCTCTTACTCTCTCACCCTTACTCTCTCACTCTCTTCCCCTCTCTCTCACTCTCTTTCTCTTCCTTTCTTTCTCCCCCCCATACCCCTCTTCCCTCTCTCTCACTCTCTTTCTCTTCCTCTCTTTCTCTTCCTCTCTTTCTCTTCCTCTCTTTCTCTTCCTCTCTTTCTCTTCCTCTCTTTCTCCCCCCATACCCACCTTCCCCTCTTTCTCCCCCCATACCCACCTTCCCCCTCTCTCCATCCCCCTTCCCTCTCTTATACCCACCCTCTCTCCTCTCTTCCTCTCCCCTCCCATACCCATCTTCCCCCTCTCTTACATCCACCTTCCCCTTCTCCCTCCTCGTCAACACCCCCTCATAAGCTCATCCCACCACACCCCAACACACTCCTACTCTACCTTCCCACTCCACCCCATCCAATTCCTTACACCCACCACCCACCCCTACCCACATACCCCACCCTACCCACAGACCCCTACCTCTACCCCACACTCCACCCATGCCTTCCCCACCTCCCAACACCCTCACATCACACCACACCAATACCCTCGCATCACACCACGCACACACTACAACTGACCAACTACTTTCTCCCTTTCTCCCTTCCCCCATTTTCACACTACATACGTCAAGATCACCAGCAGTCTACCTCCCACACACAGCCCCTCGTTCCCGATCACCGTTTGTTATCTCCCCCTTTCTTAGCTCTCCTGAAATAAGAATTTCTAACTTCCGGTCAGCCATTGTTATGATCGGCCATTATTATGATTGACCGTTGACTGAACACTATTCAATTTTTTTTTCTCCGTGTTTTTCTCCTTGTCTCCGTATTCTTTCTGTTGAAGAGCGTAGCTCGAAACGTCAAAGACTTTCCGTATTCCCGAGCGTCATACTAATATATACTTTTGTTATTTACACCACCTGTCCTCGTCTGTTGTTATTTTTTGTATATTCTCCCATATATATATATATATATATATATATATATATATATATATATATATATATATATATATATACATACATACATACATACATACATAAATATATATATATATATATATATATATATATATATATATATATATATATATATATATATATATATTATATTTATATATATATATATATATATATATATATATATATATATATGTATGTATGTATGTATGTATATGTATATATAAAAGAGACCACTAAGTGGACTGCTAATGTGCTAGAAGATCACTGAAAAGTTCTCAAAGAAAAATTTAGCGAAGCAAAAACATACGGGCGAGACTAGTGAAAATTATAGAAATAAATAGAAAGTTATCTGTAGACAATGGTTTCGAAATCAATACTTTCTTACCGAAAATATCTGTTTCTCCTCAGTAAAGACTGCCATAGAGATATAATCGACAGAACCGTGTACTAGCTGTTCCCAACGAGTGAAAAACGTGCACACGATTCTCTTAATTATATAGAGTAATAGTCAAAAGTCTTAGTTTTGGTGCGCTAAATCCGGAAATATCTCTGCAGAAAATAATTTCTGCATCGAATTTACCAACTTTGAGAACGTGATTATGGTTAATTAAAATAATAGGGTAAAAAATTTTGATATTAATTAATATCAATTTAATACCAGGAAACCAGCACGGTTCTGTGGATTATATCTCTATGTCAGTCTATACTGAGGAGAAACAGATATTTTCGGTAAGAAGGTATTGATTTCGAAACCATGGTCTACAGATAACTTATTTATTTCTATAATTTTCACTAGTCTCGCCCGTATGTTTTTGCTTCGCTAAATTTTTCTTTGAGAACTTTTCAGTGATCTTCTAGCACATTAGCAGTCCACTTAGTGGTCTCTTTTATATATACATATACAATAATCCTTTTGAGATCTCAGAAATTTTTTTCTGAATCTTCTGATTCTTTTAATGTGCTGGTTTCCTGGTATTAAATTGATATTAATTAATATCAAAATTTTTTGCCCTATTATTTTAATTATGTATGTATGTATGTATGTATGTATATATGTGAGTGTGTGTGTGTGACAAAGAGTGGATGTGTGTGTAGGTAGGTAGGTTATTATATATGTATGTATACATCATTCTTTCTAACACTACCGTGAGAATCCGAGCCCACGTGACCGCGTCAAAATGTTATTCTTGTCACTCTTAAGAGAAATCGTTCAAGTCGTATTCAATTTAAACATGTTTATACGCTTTTCTTTGTCAATGACCATCCAAATAGTATTTTTTGTTGATATATTTGCCGGTGATACCATTTGAACTCAGAACATAAAGAACCGGAGCAAATGCTGCAAGTTATTTTTTTCTGACGCTCTAACGATTCTGCTCAGCTAAGTCCTGCCTTTGACAAACATTTCAGTTCTTTGGATATAACTGTCAAAATGTGATGCATCCATCAAATGAAATTGAGCAGAACGGGCGTCTTTTTTTTCTTTTATGAAATGTCTAACTTTGAATGTTTGATCCTTAATCAAGCAAAAGTAATATGGTTCCGTTGAGAAAACTCCCTTATCGTCATGGAATATTTATTGTTAAACACAGATATGAAAAAAAGAATCTGACTTGCATAATCTACCGAATAGAAATTTATTATTCAGAACCAAATTACGAAAGAATGAGTTGTCGACTATATGAAGCAGCAAGGAACCTATGAAGGAATACACCAAAAAACATATCAAGGTGCCTTACAGTGGGATATCATAAATTTATCTTTTTTACACATTTTTGTTACATAAAATAAAACAAACCTTCTTCTAATACATGACATATCATTAAGGGTACTGTTTGTTTCACTAAATATTAGAACACTTCATTCGATGCAGGAAATTAATGTTTATTCATGCAGTAATTCTGACATGTCATGTGTATTGGCGTATCTCACAGTTCATTCTGTCATTTGGGTAACTGTAAAGTCTTTGTGTTCATACAGGGTACCTAAAGACAAATCAACTTCTCTGAGACTTAATTATGGACATGACGAGTTGGCAGAGTTGTTAGAGCGCCAAATAGAAAGGCTCGCAGTATTTATACCGATTCCCTGTGTACTAGGTTCAAATCTTGTCGAGGTCAATTTTTTCCTTTTATACTTTTGGGCAGTGGATTGACAAAACCCAAATTGTTTGACTGGATGTCTTGCAGTATTTGCTGCAGTTCTTTGCACTGTAAGTTCAAATCTTACCACGGCCTACTTGGATGGTAGACTTAATACATCACCTGATTTAATACCACCACTGGGTACCTAGAGTGCCTTTAACGAACTCCACTCTGTTGCAAGAATTCGCGCCAGTTCTCCAGTTTGAAAACATCTTCCTCCTTCTCTCCCACCAGCTTCAGGGACACTATAAAAGAATTGTGAGAGATGCCTCTCCTCCTTACTAAAAGAAAAAAAGGAAAACAACTCACTACTGTAGTCTAACAAATCACTAGAGTCAACGAAGGAATTTCTACAGGGTCGCTCAATTTGCTTAAAGTAGCAGTCGAATCGCCCTCAAAACTTGCCGTACCATCACAAAAGAAAAAAATAGAATGCGTTGAATAATGTAGTTCTAGATACACTATGTCTGAAAATAGATAGGCTGATCACGGCTAGAACCTCTTTAATTATAGGTCTGCTTGATCAGGTTTGCTCTGGCGCTACACAACAACAGTAACGAATACTTAACTTCACGAGTATTAAACAACCACAGTTATCTGTACCTTCACTTACTTTCAATTGTCGTTGCTGTTGTTGTTTTGTTTAGCCCTAGGTTAAGCAAACCTATAATCAAAGACCATTCTGCTCTGATCATCCCGTCTTTTTAGAGGGGTGTGTCTGACTCTCTTATTAAATGTGTCACTTCCTTATTTAAGACCGAAGTGTGTGATTTGAAGGAGATTTGTCTGTTATTACCAACAGATCGAGCGATCACTCAGAAGCTCCTTCTTCTTGATGACTTGTAGTTCCTATTTTATTGCTAGGTGAGTCTGGCTACTTTAAAAGTAATCATCTTGGTCATGGGTAAAATGTAACGCCATTGGTGTGATACGAACTGATGGTGTTACGGCTGACACCTATTCAACCGGTATTTCTTTCCTTCCTTTCTTTCATCATTAAATCGACAAACGGTCCGCGGTAATTTCTTTGACAAGAACTGTGTTTGTCATGGAATTTTCGTGGGAGAATGCAAAGGTGGTTTTCTTTTAGTGTTTTTCACAAGAAACCATCTTCTCCATTGACTATACACAATAGAGAGAGAGTGAGAAGAAAGAAGAATCAGTTCCTATATTTGTCTGGTACTTTAATTATTGATTCCAAAGGGATAAAAATCAAAGTTGACTTCGGCGGGATTTGAACTCAGAGCCTAGCGAACCGGAATAAATACTGCAAAAAGCATTTAAGCTGAAGCTGAAGCTCCAACCATTCTTCCAGCTCGCTATCTCCGTCTAGTTGTTAACAATCTAATAATTTTCATTCAGCAACCCATCATATTTCAGATTCCCTAAATGCAATTCCCATCCCTACTAAAATTTTCCAGACAACTCCTTCTTCAATACAATTCCTTTTCGTATGATTTTGTCAAAGGAGAAATAACAGTGCTTATGCCCCTTTCCATGGCGTCCGAGAATGGTGGATTGAAAGAGAAGCTACGACTCATGTATTGTAGCATAAGGAAACATTGTACCAAAATATTCAGTTATCTACCCACAGACTGGAAACCTTGTCTGATGTTTACGACAGAGTGAACTCCACTAAAGATACACAAAGGTTAGGCGCTGGTATTAAAAACAGAAGGCGGATTAAATCTACTATAGAAAATATATTAGACAATATTTAACCGTTCTATCTTATCGGTTATCTTTCCATTTCGTTTCTAACATACAACTCAAGATTTAAAGATTAAGATTACCCCTATCCAAACAAATCTTAATATTCCAGCTTCTACACGTCTTGTCATTCAATATAACTTGCGTTATAGTTATTCTAAGTTCAGATTTTAGGCTCTGAAATTATTAAGTATAAAGATATTTATCTATTTTAAAATTATATATAAAAAAAAACTAGGAGCAAAAATCAAAGGCGAATAAATAAACTTAATTTGTAGTCAGGGGATAAAAAAAAATCTAAAAAAAAAGTCAAGATTTTTTAAAATTGACTACACAAATATAGACATTGCATATCGACTACTCATCTTTAGAACATTTTTGTCTTATTTTTTGTATTTTTCCTTTGTCATTTGCTTTCGTTTTACTTCAAAATAAAGCTTTATTTTGTGTAACTATAACAGAATTTATTTATTTTCTATTTTCATTCTATATTATATCTTTTTATCCATTTCATATTTCTCTTTTTGTTTGTTTTTGTTTTTAGTTTTCTTAGTATGGATAATGTTTAGAAACAGTGAAGGACAACTTTCAAACATAACGAATCCTTAGGGTCCAGGTGTTAATAGAAACGACGCCAATCTGTCGTAGTATTGATTGGCTTAGCATGTGTAAAAGATCGTCAACATGGCGGCTCTGCTAAAACGCCAGCCAATATTAACAGACCAGACGCCTGTGTTTGCTTAACATTGGCTTCAGTACAGTTTTGTCAGTGGCACCATACGAAGTAAATTCATTTTTGTCAGTCTTTTGGTTTCTATGTGCGTGCGAATGAGTGTCTGCGCGCGCAAGCGAGCGTGTGTGTATGTGTGTATCTGTAACTGTGTCTATCTGCACTATAGTATTCGGTTGAGTGCATGCGTAAGCGCACGCGTATTCTTAAATGTGTGCACAAACAGTATGACGCAAACAGTGTAGACATCAATGCGCGCGCCTGTGTGTATAGATATACAGATATATAAATATATATACACGTATAAGTATATATATATATATATATATATATATATATATATATACATATACATATATCTATATCTATCTATCTATATATATATATATATATATATATATATATATATATATATATATATATATATACATGTACATATATATATACGTATATATATACATACATACATGCATACATGCATATATATATATATATATATATATATATATATCTGTCAAGAAGTTTATCTATGAGCATATGAACAGAGAAGAGTTGTGTTTGGGTGTACGTGTATGTGTGTGCATGTGCGTATGTGTGAGCGTGCATATGTATGTGTGTGTGTATGTGCGCGCGCATTTGCATGCGTGCATGTGTGTGCGTGCGTGTGTGTGCGTGCGTGTGTGTGTGTATGTGCGTATAACTCCTGCTTTCCCCCCACCCCCAACTAAACCATTTGATTTTACCAAACAACAGAGTAATATATTCTCTTATTGACGCTGTCTTTATCACAGCTATTCAGTTATTGTGATGCTATTGTGCTGGTTTATGCACTTCACCGCCCACCTCTCCACAAACACACTCTTTCTGAATGTATAGGAATTTCTGGGAATTATTTGCCGAAATTCTTGACTCCTAATTTCTCCTCTTTTCATTTCTTACTCTTCTGTCCTGCACGAAACACACTCTTTTATCTCTTCCCTTTTCTATTAGTCACTGATCCTTTCCTCTCCCTCTCACTCTCACTCTCACTCTCACTCTATCTCTTCTCCCTTCTCCCTTCTCCCTCTACTTTTCTCTTTTCTCTCCCTTCTCCCTTTCTTATTCTCTCTTTCTGTATTTATGAGTATGTCTGTATGTTAATATGTTTATATATATATATATATATATATATATATATATATATATATATATATATATATATATGTATGTATGTGTGTGTATAAATGTGTGTTTGTGTGTGTGTGTTGTGTGTGTATAAATGCGTGTTTGTGTGTGTATGTGTGTGTGTGTGTGTGCGTCCGTGTGTGCGTGTATATGTATATGTATGTTTGTATGTGTGTATGTATATATATATATATATATATATATATATATACATACACACGCATACACACGCATATATATACATACGGACGCACACACACACACACACACACACACACACACACACATATATATATATATATATATATATATATATATATATATATATATATATCATAAGGCACACACGTCCTGATGCTGATATCTTTATCTGTGATGCTTTCGTGTCGTAGTAGTTTCAATAAGACACGAAAGGAACGAATTTTAGAACTTTAGGGAGTATAAAGAAGAAATTATTAAAGAATTGTATAAAAAGAGCATTCTTTGAAGATAGGTAAATTAATCATAACGGAAGACGTATGAAAATATTGAAAACAAAGTAGATACATTTCTTTTATTAGCCACACAGGGCTCAACGAAGATGGGACAAATACAATGTAGAGCTTTTCTTTTTGGGAGGGGGGAGGAAGGGGGAAAAAAAATGGTGGTGTCGATCAAAAGGGATCGTAGGAAGGGAAAAAGGGGGAGTTCGATCAAAAGGGATCGAAAAAAAAGAAAAGGAAAGGCCGATCAATAGGGATCGTGTATCACACAGTAATGTTCTCGTGTAAAAAGAGGGGAGGACAGTTTAGGTTTAGCCGTGGAAGGAAAAGCCTACGGAAAAGACCACGGTAACCTTGGTCAATATTCTCATTGAAGAAACTATAACAGTAAGTGACTCTCTTTTGCCTTTTTTTTTTTTTTTTTTTTTCTTGTTCATAGGGTTATGCTCAAGATGGCTCCGTAGATAGATAGATAGGTAGATAGATAGATAGATAGATAGATAGATACATACATACATACATACATACATACATACATACATACATACATGCATACATGCGTACATGCATACATACATACATCACATATCTACCTGCCTATTTATTTATCTATCCATTTATTTATTTATGGATATATAGCTATATAGACAGACATATAGACATGTAGATAGATAGATAGATAGATAGATAGATAGATAGATAGATAGATAGATAGATAGATAGATAGATAGATAGCAATATGCATACAATCATTCGTGCATACTACATACATACATACATACATACATACATACATACATACATACATACGTACGTACGTACGTACATACTATCACTCAGAATACCCTTGTACTGTCTGTTCTGACCTCCTACACTTGGCTTTTTGAGCTGGTCGCATACAACAAGTGAGAAACTGTGTTACTGAAAATCTAAACAAACGAAGATGTAAATAATATACTTCTCTTATAAAAAGTCGTCATGGCCTTAAAGCGATAATGGTCTTACATGAAGGGTGATTTGCAGCTCTGAAACATCAGCCAATCGATTGAGTTGCAAGTATTCAACCCCAATTCACTCACAGATGCTCTGTGTCGCCTCGCTTCTTGTTCTATTGCTACTGCTATGACCACTGCTCTTACTCATCTATTTTCCATCCATTGCCCTTTTCCTTACCAAGTCCATTACCCTTATTGTGTGATATCACCTCACAGCCCCTAGCTCCTGTATTAAACAATTCTCCCAATTACCCCACCAGAATTGTCTGTCTTGAATTTCCTTCTCTGATGTGGGGTTTTTTTTTTCTACATACACAGACCTACAAATGTTGTGGCTAAACATCAGTCACAAACATTCAGCATCCCCTTGCGATATATTGGGTTGAGGAATAATTCATGAGCGTTTTACTTCTGCGCGCAGAAGTAAAACGCATTGGCAAAATGTTTTGTTATTTAAAAGAGATAGTGTGTTTTGATTTTTAAATTTTATTGATTTTTGTGTATTTTCAGGTCATTAAAATAGAATGCCAAGTGGACAAAACTGAGCATTTTGGACACCATTTGCTCTTTGCATTTAATTGAGGTGTTGACCGCTGGAGCTTCTCGTGGGATTTGTGCTCTGTATAGAGGAGCAATACCTCAAAGTACTACCCGTCGTTGGTTTTCGCGCTTCAAAAATGGGAATTTTGACCTCAAGTTCTAATGTAAATTGTCAATCCATTACAGTAATTACGTTTCAAAATGACCATCTTTCACCTGAAATCATAACCTGCAAACGAGTGGTCACTGAGTTGCATGAGCGCTGTACCACTTCATCCAACTTGACCCGTGAAAACAGTAGGGCTTTCTTCAGATCTGACCCATTTGAATAAGAGCAAGCAGAAACATTACTCTCTAAGATGGATCAGATAACAAGGTCCATGGGATTGATGTCTGGACTTGAGGGAGGCCATATTGTCTTGTCCCAAAAACCGCTGAAAAGCTCTTTGCACCACCCCTGTGTCAAATTGGATGCATGGGCCTTGAGTGAAGATGTAACGGTCACTAAATGTTTCTGTGACCCAGGGTAACACTTTTTCATCCAACATTTCCACACAAACTTTACTGTTGACCTTGGCGCCAGCATCGATGAAGATCAAAAGAGATTTGGACCCATCAGATGCAACTGCAGCCCACACTATGAGTAAAGCTGGCTTCTGACGACGTAACTGACTCCTGCTTCCTTCGGACAAATTTCTTGCATTACATACATAAAAAGCTGTCATTCTGCCTGATGGTAACTGCCTCCACGGTGAAGATTTTCTCGTCGGACCAGATCAATACTTTGTTGGCGCGCTTCATCTCAGCTGACATGGGTTTACCCCTGTCGAGCCGTTTCTTCTTGGAAGCTGCTGAAATTAACTACCAGGATTGTTTCTTGTATGCAGTTAGCTTTAAATCCTCTTTAAAATCTTATTCATTGACGATCTCGAAATATCAAGAGCTTTTACAGTTTTTCTTGCACATCTGCGGGGATTTCGGTTCATTCGCTTCTTCACAACTTCAACAGTTTGTTTGATACGAAATTATTGTTTTCTACCAGGGATTGGTTTGATAGAGGTAGTAGCGGACTTCATATATCGTTTTCAGGTATTGAACATTGTTTTACGGCACATATTCAACTGTTTTGTTATGTCCTTGTTGCTCAATCCATTTATTTTCAAAGCGACAATCTGGTTACGTTTTGCTTTCGATACCATGTTTATTTACAAACCTGTTATAGACGAACGAAACAATAGACACATGAACAAAGAACATATGCAAATCTTTATGTAAGATGTAGATAATATTACCGGAACTGATATTCTTTAGGAAAAGTTTTAAACATGGGTAAATCTTTCTGGGACACCCTATAAAAGCAGCGACTAAATTAAAGCAGGAGCGATCATATTTAAGGTCATGCGATAAAATGGTGCCTTGTCTAAAACCTACTAGAATGGGATAAAAAAAAAAGTATATCAAAATGAAGACATTTGTGGGTTATTAACGAAGCATTTACAAATCTAGTACCCAATATAAATTTTCAGTTTCATGTTGGAGCAATACGATTCATACCATCCCACCTAGATAAAGACATGGCTGAACTTCTTGGGTTTCCAGAGAAAGAAAGTACGTGCATAATTTATAAGCTGTAGATGATTACTAAAATGTGCGGTAAAAAAACAAAACAAAAAAAACCCAAATTGTGCTAAGTTCTTCACCGGGGAACTCCGTTCTATTCTCAACAAGAAACTCTTTGAATGCTCGGCAGTCAAGATACCAAGATCGTCGTGAAGAGGATTATGATATCGTAACCAACAAACATTAAAGTTGAAGAGTGAATTGTTGTGCAAAGGATACTGGAATGAACAAAGCATTTCTTTTTTCATTTCTTCCTTTACAACTTTGTCAGCAGACAACCAATTCAAACAAATAGAAAAATCAGTCAAGAAGAGAAAAATACATGCATGCACACATACATACATACATACATACACACACACACATACATACATACATACGCACGTATGTACATACGTTCGTATGTATGTATGTATGTATGTGCGTATGTATGCATGTACATTTGTATATGTTTAGTGATTTCATTGACCAACCAATCGATTAACAAAAATCAATTTGATTGAATATAGATTCAAGAGTTAATAGATACATAAGAGGATAGATATTTTGACGCGTGGGTGGATAGAGACATTGATTGGTAAATACATTCGTTAATCGATTGCTTGTTTGGTTGGTTAGGTGAATACTAGCTAGACAGACAACCAACAGATAGATGGAATCGTATATAATTTTAAAAATTGAGGAAATATTAGAAAAATTGTGTTTGAGAAAACTGAAATACGTTTTTCTTTAAATACAAGTACGCTCCTGTACATTTTGCCTAGGGGCTTTCCATCATTGCTTTGGTTAAGTACAGTAAAGACTTTTATGAGATCAGAACAAGACCGAAACATGTCCAGACTTTACCCCTGTATTTACCGAAAAATCGTAAACATTTGTTCATTCTTTGACTAACATTGCTTTTTCTCGCGGAATGAATATTTTTCTAGCTAGTTTTGCAATGACCTTTGCATTAAGTATATTACTAAACACCAATATATTTAACGTTGAGTTTTGCTTATATAAGCTTTCTTTTTTTTACAATTGCCAGTAGACAACACATGGCTAGTTTGTAAGGCTTATTACACTTGGACCAGTCCTTCGAAAGATTCTATTTTTACAGTGTTGTTTAAATATTATCGATTAGTTAGAATATATGAGCCTTTTATAAATATATAAAGTTAGAATATTCTATAAAGTTTTAGTTCTACCGCTTAGGCAAGTAGTTTTGTTGAAATATAGGTGATCCAGAAAAATTGCTTGCCGAATATAGATGAGTTCTTTTGATAGGTTTCTTTATTCTATCTCCATGTATCTAGCCTGGAGGTTTTGAAATAGCCAAAATTTCAGTAAATACTTGTGAAAGTGACCGCATCTTCCAAAAATTCTGAATGTGAATTTAAGTACTTAGATGAGCTGTTACACTGCCTTTTCTACGATGTGTACCTAACAGCGCCTCGTACTATTATTATACTGTTTTGTTCTTAAATGTTCTATTTGATATCATATTTAATACTTTTTCTTTTTAAACATCAAACGTAGTTAAACAGTGACGTTGTTGCCTTCTTGCTCTTATTTCTGAAGTAAGCAGTATGGTTATTGCTATCACTGATTAAGTTTTCCTTTTACTGTGGCTCAGGTGCTTTTGGTGTTTGTAGTTCTATTTGCGTTGGTGGAACTAACTTCAAATTCGTCTATCACTACCTAGGTTTTTCAATATACATATATAAGTAGGCAGACCTTTTTATCTCAAAACATGCGTTTTTCTTACGTAAGTTTTATTGGTTTATGCGTTATTGTGATTTTCATATTTGAAGTACCACTACAGGTCACTTTCAAATTGCTTCTGCTAAAGATTCTCACGTAGCAAAACTAACAGGGGAAATTATTGACTATTATGGTTAGGAATTTTTTTAGCTATAATTTTACATTTAAAGGAAGTGAAGGCGCGAACCAGTTTGCATTTCGGGGGCCTATTCTTAGATTTCAAGACACGTGTGTGTGTGTGTGTGTGTGTGTGTGTGTGTGTGTGTGTGTGTGTGTAAAGTATCTAATTTAATCTTTCAAACCACTATTAGCTAAAGGGATATTTAAATAAAAGGGTACTCCATCAAAGATCTCTGCTAGAAGAGCAGTTAGAGATCCTTCTAATAACATATTTTGTGTGTGTGTGTGTGTAATCTTTATACAGATCCTCTATTTTCCCAAAGAAACATTAAAACTTGGTTTGGACATCTCGATAGACTAATCTCCTCAGTGCATTATTAGTCATCATTAAATGCTGTTATCTTTGCTAACCATCAAAACTAATAAACCCTTTTCGAGTGCATTTCTGAAGTCAACGAAACAAACCGGCAACATTTATCATCATAACAAGCCATTTCTGCAATAAATTAGATAATGTCTATACGTACATAGATACATAAATAGATACGTACATACATACACACATACATACATACATACATACATAAACATATATACATACATGCGTGTGTATATATATATGTATATATATGCATATATATGTAAATAGCGTAGCACTTATCTCAGGTAAAACTTCAGTAAGATATATATGTAAATATATATATATATATATATATATATATATATATATATATATGTGTGTGTGTGTGTGTGTGTGTGTGTGTGTATAGCTTTATATATATATATATATATACATATGTATTATATATGTGTGGGTGTGTGTATATCTATGTATGTATGTATGTATGGATGGATGTATGTAAATACAAACAAACATACAAACAGACAAACGTAGATAAAGAACATATGTTATGTATTATGTACATATATATAATCTAAATAATATTGTCAGCCTGGTGTGCCAACAGAGAGCTTATGAAGTATTTTGCCCGGATTGATAATCCCTCGCTATTAGCGACACACACACACACACACACTCACACACACACACATATACTACATATACGTACGTATATAGATATATATGCATAGACATATTTACATACATGCATACTATTCGTCTATTTATTTATCTATCTATGTATCTATCTATCTGTAATATATAAATATATTTTCTTTTCTGCGATTATTTGGTAAATGCTGCCGAACTTTACAATTCTGTAAATAATAATAATGGAAAAGTTTGTTTATTAAAAACAACACTATGAAAGTATAGTTCTTAAATCTGAGAGGGCAATGCAAAGGTGTATGTTAGTGTAATGGTTAGAACGCTTGTCGCAAATACATAGAGATGAGGATTCAACTCCCATGCTTACGGCAAATCCTAGTTTTTTTTCCACCCCCGTCGAGGGCTTATATGCCCCAGTATTAGACTATTTACCTTAGTCAATGCACGGTGATCGCTTATAAGCTTTAAGCTTATAAATATTATTATTATTTACAGAAATATATATATGTATATATATTAGGTTGGCAACTAAGTTCCCACCATTTTTTAAAATTTAAATTTTTTAAAAGGTTTAATAAAAAATAACAACTAATTAATCAATAATGTATTCACTCTTGTTGTTTACAACTTCTTCCCAACGTTCAACAAGATTTTCAATACCTCGTTGGTAGAAATCACCCGATTTCGACTCGAAAAATTGATCCAACCAAGTTCTCAATTCTGCATCAGTATTGAACGAAACTCCACACATAGCATTTGAAAGAGATCGAAAGAGGTGGAAATCCGTTGGTGCCAAATCAGAAGAGTACAGCGAGTGTGGCAGCACTTCCCAGCCATGCGTTTGGCGTTGTCGTGCAGCAGAACTCCATGCTGACGATTAGGTCTTTTCTCTTGAATAGTCATGTTGAGTCGTTCCATCTGTTGAACATAGAGTTCCGCGTTGACCGTTTGGTTCCGTTCGAGCAATTCGTAATGGATAATCCCTTCCCAGTCCCACCATACGCACAACATCGTTTTAAGCGGATGTAGATCTTGTTTCACGTGTAGTGTCGCTTGTTTACCGGGGTTAAGCCATTCCTTAGGCTGCTTCATATTGATGTACAGGCACCATTTTTCGTCGCCAAAGAAGTCATTGCTTGTGTCCATGAGTTGAGCGGTGACGAGCAAGCAAACCAGCGGAGATTGTGGCTCGTTGATTTTTGTTGTCACTTAAAGCATGTGGAACCCATGCTCCATACTTCTGAACCTTTCCCATCGAGTGAAGATGCTTCTCTTTAGCAGTGTGGGAGCATTCCATTTTCTCTGCCAATTCCCTTGACGTTTGACGAGAATTTTCGTGCAAAAGATAGTTTAATCGCTCTTCATCGAACTTAATGGACGGCCAGAATGAGGTGCGTCTTTGAGGTCAAAATTTCCATTTTTGAACTTGGCATACCAAACACGAGCGGTTCTTTCAGCTATGGCACCCTCTCCATACACAGCACAAATGTCGCGAGCAGCTTTTGCGGCCTTAGAACCTTGATTAAAAGCAAAAAGAGGGAGGTGTCGAAAATGCTCGTTTTTCTTAACTTGACATTCCATTTTAATGATCTGAAAATAAACAAAAATTAAGTAAAGTTAACTAGAAAAAAAAAATAGATTCCAAAATGATTCAAAAATAGAATTCTCGAAAACAAATAGATTTCAAAATTTTAAAACGCAATAAATTCCCAAATTAAAAAAAAAACGGCAGGAACTTAGTTGCCAACGCCGATTCCTCCATGGTGTTGTTTTGTTTTTATAATAAAGTAAATATATACAAATTATAAAAATAATTTAAAAAATATACAGTACAATACTGTTTCTACTTCGCGGATTTTCACCAATTGTGGCGGGGGTATGGAACTTAACACCCGCGATAGTCGAGAGATTACTGTATTTTGTTGCATTAAGAAGCCTTTTTTTCCCACAGTTTCGTACGAGAAACTAGTGACTAATCAAAGAGTTGACCCCCATGAATGTTGGGTAGTGACCAAAAGAGTATAATCGTTAACACAAGCGGCCGGTATGGGGTTCCTCCGAAAGATCTCTACAGTAACGTTACCCGTCAGAGTGCATGGGTCAGAGGTCAAGGGATCTCTCCAGGTCGAGCTGCTGCTACTCTGCATTGAGAGGTCAAAATCTTTTGTGCTACGGACATGTAATCAGAATCTCACTCGAAAGAATTGCAATTCGGAATCTTCAAGTCAAGCCAACAGGCAGGAGATCTAGGGGTTAGACCAACAACGAGATGGTCGGATAATATCTATAATCTCAGCTGGTCACGCTTGGGAATTCAACCAGAAAGTCTAATGGCGGTTGCTTCTGATTGGACCCTGCAGGGGAGGTGTCTGGGGATTTTAGCCCCGCGACCCACTCGGGAATAATGGGCGAAGAAGAGGGATGGATGAACCGACCTTCAAACACTATACAGAAATATTTCATTTGTGTCATTTAAGCACAAATGGAAGCGGGTGAACGGGGACATTATTCTCTTCTACAAAAGAAAAAGAAGAACTAAAACAAATACAAACATTCCAGGAAATGAAAGGAGAAAGCATGTATTCCTTTTATTTCCTTAGATTCTCAACCCTTCATGCAATTGTAGAGGCGCCGTCGCGTACAGAGCGTGTGTTAAATATATTCAACTCTGGCTGAGCCTATCCTGTCTGTGAGCTTGATCACAGCGTAATTATTCCAGAGGGAGGGGGATAGAGAAGAAGAAGAAGAAGAAGAAGAAGAAGAAGAAGAAGAAGAAGAAGAAGAAGAAGAAGAAGAAGAAGAAGAAGAAGAAGAAGAAGAAGAAGAACAACAACAACAACAACAACAACGACGACGACGACGACGACTAGTTCCACTGGATAGGTGCTTTCTTCATTGACCCCGAAAGACTGAAAGACAAAGATGGCCTTAGCAGCATTTGAACTCAGACCAAGGAGAACTGGAATAAACACTGGAAAGCATTCTATCCGATGCTCTAACTATTCTACAAATTCGCCACCTTCATGTGTACGTAAGTACGTACGTATGTATGTATGCATGCATGTGTGTTTGTATGTATGTATGTATACACCCACAAGCACTCATACGCACACACACACACACACACACAGACACACACATATATATACACATACATATATATATATATACATATATATATATATATATACACACACACACACACACACACACACACACACACACACACACATATATATATATATATATAAGACAAAAAAGAGTGAAAAAATTACAGAAGGCTTGTGTTATATGGTTAAAGAATATATTTAAATCGTTATGTTAGAAAAATGTTATAAAATTTTGCGTATAATAACATTGTTTTGGGAGAAATAACCGGTTTCGTATTTTCTTTTCAAATTTCTTAAATTTCTTTACCTCTATCGTGTCATGTCTTCGCTATGTTGTGAAATATGGAGTGCCAGACAGGGAAAGGTAATCAGGGAGTTTTTCCGGTATTAGGGAGATAAACAATAATGTTGGGAATGACTAGGTTTTATTAATTTAATATGATTTGGATTAGAAGGAATAGAGTGTTACAAGTAGTTAGGTTTTGCTTTATATTTTTTTCAATGAGGTGAGTTTCCTTATTTAAAAATGTTAGAAATGGTTAAGTTTTGACTTATATTGAAATGGAGAAAATTTCCTTATTTAATCTAAGTTGTGTTGGTGTTCCAATGGCACATTGATAGAATGGAAAGATTACAAATTGTGGTAGCATTTGCTTTGCGCATTTCTCAATATGTTCACTAAAGAGTATCATTCTGTATTCTGAGAATGCAATCTGCTGTTGATGCAGAGTGCATCTGCGTCTGAGAGATAATCTCGTAGACCCTATGTACTTTTGGTGGCAGCCCGAGCATCTTATAACATAAATCAGGTTATCTAAAGCACAAGAAAAGTCAGATTTGATTTTGAATTTTTTCCCCTCTTTGAAAAGGAATTCTGATCTTTCTAGAAGGTTTTAGGCATGTTGTGCGATTTAGTCGACCACATTATTTCATATATATATATATATATATATATATATATATATATATATATATATATATATATATATATATATATATATATATATATATATATATATATATATATATATAGAGAGAGAGAGAGAGAGAGAGAGAGAGAGAGAGAGAGAGAGAGAGAGAAGAGAGTCATAGACACAGACGGAATTTCGACTCAATGGATTCTCAATTATTGAAATAGATCTACCTTCAGCGGCCTGATTTGCGTTTAAAAAATATAAATGGTAATAATTTCGAGATAATTTTGCATCCGAGGAAGGTAGCAAACTGGCAGAATCGTTAGAGAGTCGGTTAAAGGAAAAAAATTGCTCTGCAGTACTTTTTTCGGCTCGCTAGTTTCTGAGTTCAAATTCCGCCGAGGTCGACTTTGACTTTCATGCTTCCAGGGTCGATGAAATAAGTAATGGCGTCGATGTAATCATCTTACCCGACTCTCCACATAATTACCAGTCTTGCGCCAAAATTAGAAATAATTATACTTGATATGATAAGAGTTGCGTTTTGGGGTAACCTTCCAGTATAGGGAGGTAAAAAAAGTAAATAAAAATACAAGGGAAATAACTTACATCTTACTAGCATCATCCGTACTACTCTGATTGAAGTTAACTGTTTATATATATATAAATCAGACACGTGATTGAATATCATAGTTTCTTTCGTTTTTAATTGACGAGTGAGGATTTCGTTTTGAGGAACAATAAGTTGTTGTGCAGCCGGTCTTCCACGAGACATTTTCGATCTCTCATAAGAAACTATGATATTCAATCACATGTGTGATTTATATATAAACAGTTAACTTCAATCACGTGTGTGAATTATTTATAAACAGCTAAAAAAAAAACACACACATTTCAGAGTAGTACGGATGATACTAGTAAGACGTAAGTTATTTCCCTTGTTTTTTTATTTACTTTTTTTTACCACCCTATACTGGAAGATTACGGCGTAATTGGTTCGTACACCTTCAGCCAAAGAAGTCCAGACAATTCGTAACTTCTACAATTAGAGTAAAGGTAATATTTCGCCGATAGACTTAAAAAAATTTTTTAAAGGCGAAAGCACGTCCGCAATGATCTTGCATAGTTATAAGGAGGGGGAATCAAGATATTATACATTATTGACGAATATTGTTGGGTTTTTTTTTTTCTGCCGCATATTTATTTCCAATTAACTCTTTCATGCTTCCTCTAATTATTGGCATAATTAAGAATATTTTGGCACATGGCCAGCAATTTCGGTGGAGAAATAAGTCGTTTACATCGATCTCAGTGCTCAACTGGTACTTATTTAATCGCTCTGAAAGGATGAAAAGCAAAGCCGACCTCGGTGGAATTTGAACTCAGAACGTGAAGGCGGACAAAATATCGCCAGGCATTTTACCATTTTACCCAGCGTGCTAAAGATTCTGCAAGCTCGCTTCCGTCTTCTAATTAAATCTGAGATAGAGAAATTGCTCATGGAGTTACTTCCCTTGGACCAGACGGAAAATTTGTGTTAATTACGGAAATTGATTGAATAATAATAATTTTTTTATGACTTACAAATTCATTATTAATACGTTCCACCAGATTTGAACGTGAATATATCAATCGCTGTTGTATTTTGTCATTGGAGAACAACTTTTTTCAGGCGAATGTATATTCATGACACACTCGATTCATTAGCATATGGTATAGCTGGAGGTAGCCTCCAGTTTTAACCCAGATAAAATATTATTTACTATGCCGTATTCTCAAGGCTTACGAACCGCTAGCTTACAGGGACGTAAACACACCAACATCGGTTGTCAAGCGAGGGTGGTGAGGACAAACACAGATACAAAAACACTCACGTGTATATATATATATATATATATATATATATATATATATATATATATATACGACAAGCTTCTTTCAGTTTCCGTCTACCAAATCCACTCACAAGGTTTCATATATATATCATAATGGTACTATTATTGTGATATTACTTTTGTATTTGTTTTTGTTGTCACTACAACAAGATGTGTCGCCCGGAATCTGATAAAGAGATTGGTGGAGAGTAATAGGCATGGTATATATGAGGAAACTCAATTAAATCCGCTTGACGAAGCACCCACACAGAGCTGTTGCTGAAAAATATTTAATTATATAGTAATTCTAAAGAACACACTTATGTAATGATATATATAGATGTAAAGTCAGCAACTTATAAACTCAATAAATGTAGTGTTTGCTGTTAAAGCTTGCTGTTTTCCATTTTTGTATCATATTATTCTTGTATGTATGTATGTATGTATGTATGTATGTATGTATGTGTGTGTGTGTATGTGTGTATGTATGTATGTGTGTATGTATGTATGTATGTATGTATGTATTGTATGTATGTATGTATTGTATGTATGTATGTATGTATGTATGTATGTATGTATGTATGGGAGAAATAAGGATAAACGCAGGTTTTTATTATAGTCCTTATGCGCATTTCCTCATTATGGTTGTTTAGAGAATAGGTGATGCGAAACCAATGAAATAGGTGACGCGAAACCAATGGTAACTCTCTGATGCGTGCGAGTGTGTGTCAGTTCCCGTTTTCTATTTTTATTTGTGTATGAGGCTATCAGGTGTGTGTGTAAGAGCGTGTGTGATGAAGCTGTAGTGTGCGTATGTACTGTGTGTACTTGTGCGTGTGTAAATGTGTCTATGCACGCGTGTGTGCATGTGTATTTGTTTGTGTGTGTGTGTGTGTGTGTGTGTGTGGATAGAGGTTACAAAAGTAGTAGGTATTGAGAAGCGTAGGTGTGTCATATATTTGCTGCTGTAAGTGTGGAGACGGGTAGCACGGGGGGGGGGGGTTGTAGTGGAAGTGCGTGTGCTAGTTTGACTGAAGTAGGAAAAAGGAGTGTATGAGTGAGTGAGTGAGTGTGTGTGTGTGTGTGTGTGTGTGTGTGTGTGTGTGTGTGTGTGTGTGTGTGTGTGTGTGTGTGTGTGTGCGCGCGCGCTGCTTGAAGTGTTAGATAATGAGCTAAACTGTGTAACGTAGGTATGTAGATAAGTTTGAGGTGAGTGCTGTGTGTGTGTTCGAAGGAATGGTTTAGATGAACCGAGGTAGAGAATTTAGACTGTAAGGCTCTAAAGTATGGAGAGAGAAAATTAATTCCTTCACCAGACGGAAACGGGAGTCCTAGTGGCTTCTGTGCAAGGCCAGTCCGAACAGAAACAAATGTTGCGGGAATAACCAGTCGAACGAAAATGAATGGAGACTGTGGTGTCGTTACTGAACCTGGTGTCCTGCAATTTGTTAAATGTAAGGAGAGTGGTAAAGACAGCAGTGGACGCAGTAAGTCAGACTACTGGAGGTGCAAGTGGCGGAGCCGGTGACGTGGAAGGAGCGGTTGTGGGTATCAGGGTGTTTGAGTGGAAGAGAGAGATGCGGCAGCGCAGTGAGAAAAAATAAAGGAGTCAAATTGAGTGCCGAGTTTGGAGAAACAGCTACGGACCACTCGGTCAAATAAGTTGTGGCGCGTTTGGAAGAAAGAGATGGGTTGGGGAAGTGGAGAGTTCGGATAGGAGTCGACGCAAAGCGCGTAAAATGATACGTTGGAGGGGTAATGTGGAGGGATGGTAGGTTAAGGGAAAGGAGAGGCGGGTGTGGGTAGAGGGGCAGGGGGAGAGGGGCAGGGGGAGGGGGAGGGGGGAGGGGGAGGGGCAGGGGGAGAGGGGCGGGGGGGGAGAGGGACAGGGGGAGAGGGGCAGGGGGAGAGGGGCAGGGGGAGAGGGGAGAGGGCTTATGCATGGTCAAGAGATTCAGCATGGACAAGGGCAACTTAGATAAGAGTAGGAGTTATTACCTTTGGGTGAAGTGCGAACCATGAGTTGGAACTGTGTCTCGAAGTCATGATTGTCACTACAGAGCCGACTGAGACGGAAGAACTGAGAGTAAGGGGTGGACAGTTTAATGTGGTTAGGGTGGGTGGAGAAGAAGTTGAGGTAGGAGTGGAAGCCTGTAAGCTTGTAGTGAGTGAAGGAGGAGAGAGAGGAGTGGTTGATGGCAATGGAAATGTGGAAATTAACAGAGGTGTTGGATACAGCAGGAGAATTCAAAGGTGGGGTGAAAGGATTGCGTGAAAGAGAAGGAGTTGAGCTGTTCGCGGGAGTGGAGTCGTGCTGATACAGTCGTCAATGTACTGTCCGTATAGCCCAGTAGTAGGATTAGTAAATTATGAGAATATCCGAGTTTCAACATGGCCAACGAAAAGGTCCGCGTAGTTGGGACCCATTCTCGTTCCTATTGTCACTCCCGAGAGTTGCTAAAACTCCCCTGCAAGCAAAAAATAATTCAAAGCGAGAACAAGTTCGGCCAAACTGAGAAGAATAAGCTGCTAGGCTGGGGGTCGGGAAGTAAGTCAAGGAGATGCTTGAGTGTGAGGAGGCACTCAATAATGAAGGATAAGAGTGTAAGGAAACTTGATGTTGAGGTTGAACAAGAACTGAGAAGGTCCAATAAGAACGAAAAGGAATTCAAGAAACGAAGAGAGTGGTTGATGTGAGTGTGTGAGTGGAGAGAAGCCACTAAGAGTGCGAGGACGAGGTCCAGATATTGGGAGATTAATTCCGTACAGCAATTGTAGGCAGAACCAATGGGGTTAGTTGAGATAGTTGAGTTTATGAATCTTGGAAAGGTGGGGTTGCGTGTGGTCCGGACAATGAGGTTGGAGGCGGTGTGAGGTAGGAGGGAAAAGGAAATAAGTTCGTGGATTGTATGTATGTATGTATGTATGTATATATGTATGTATGTGTGTATGTATACATGTGTGTGCATGTATGTATACTCCTGTACACACACACACACAAACACTCAAAGGGAAGAAGTAGAACATCATTAAACTTATAGCTAGAGAAATAACTTTATTGCAGCAAACTAATCTTTTCTGCTCTAGGCACAAGGCCCGAAACTTTTGGGAGAGGGGGCCAGTTGATTAGATCGACTCCAGTACGAAACTGGTACTTAATTTACCGACTCCAAAAGGATGAAAGGCAAAGTCGACCTCGGTCGGATTTGAACTCGGAACGTAAAAACAGACGAAATACCGATAAGTATTTCGCCCGGCGTGCTGACGTTTCTGCCAGCTCACCACCTTTTCCCACCAAATATAATTTTCTACTCTAGCACAAAGCTAGAGGGCCAGTTGATTAGATAGACTCCAGTACGCAACTGGTACTTAATTTATCGACCCCGAAAAGATAAAAGGCAAAGTCGACCTCGGCGGAATTTGAACTCAGAACATAAAGACAGATGAAATACTGGTAAGCATTTCGCCCGGCGTGCTTACGTTTCTTATTTCTTTATTGCCCACAAGGGGCTAAACATAGAGAGGACAAACAAGGACAGGCAAAGGGATTAAGTTGATCACATCGAACCCAGTGCGTAACTGTACTTAATTTATCGACCCCGAAAGGATAAAAGGCAAAGTCGACCTCGGCGGAATTTGAACTCAGAACGTAGCAGCAGACGAAATACCGCTAAGCATTTCGCCCGCCCGGTGTGCTAACGTTTCTGCCAGCTCGCCGCCTTCTTGCAACAAACTGATAAAAATATTGTGACACGCTTGTTAATATTTTTGCAGAAGGAACCGAATAGGTAAATTAAATGATAGTTTATAATGTTTATTTTATGAGCTATTTTACCAACAGTAGTGTTGGCATTCGTTAACTCTGTTGGCATTCATTAGGATGTCGCATTTTAAAGAGCTTAGAGTGTGCTATCGATTAGTAGATAATATATCCTACCACGAAACATGCATTTGCTTTCGCACCCCAGCTACTCTATTTTGGGAATCTTTTTATACTAGTCGTGAATGTTCGATTTCACAATCACCAGCGATCTCTCCTGGCGAAAATACATCCTTGACGTAGCTACGACCACATCCTGGAAGACTAGGCCTTCTCTTCAAATCTAAAAAATACTTCAACGCGCAACAGTTGTTAATATTCTACAAAGCTTACGGCGGCAAGCTGGCAGAATCGTCAGGACGACGGGCAAAATGCTTAGTGACATTTCGTCCGTCTTTATGTTCTGAGTTCAAATTCCATCGAGTTTGACTTTGTCTTTCATCCTTTCGAGGTCAATAAACCAAGTACCTGTCGAGCACTGGGGTCAATGTATTCGACTTACCTCTCCTTCAAAATTGCTGGCCATGTGACAAAATTTGAAACCAATATTAACTGGGTTTAGGCGGTAAAGTGACAGAATTGTTAGCACGCCGAGCAAAATGCTCAACGGCATTTCGTCCGTCTTTACATTTTGAGTTCAGATTCCGCCGAGGTCGACTTTGTCTTTCATCTTCTCAGAGTCGATAAAATAAGTACTAGTTGAGTACTGGGATCGATGTAATAGACTTACGCGCTTCCCCAAAATTTCTGGCCTTGTGCGAAAATTAGAAACCAATATTCTATACAGCTTAAGTGAAGCCCACAAGGAATATTTTGTTCATTTTCTTTCACATCTGGGATAGTGTTGCAGCAGCTGCACAAGTGGGCCGCATCCAGAGAGAAGTCACTCGACCGATTAGCATAAAGTCACGCGCTGAAAGACTCCACTCTCCGGTCACAAAGTACTGTTTCTGCATTCTCTACCTTTTTCTATCGTTACTATAACGGTTTGTTTTTCGAAGTTAGTTGATCTTGTACCCTCTCCACTCATGTACTCTCGTTCCACTTATCTCTTCTCCTTAAATCCCCATTGTCTGAGTCCACCCCCACTTCAACCTTAGGTTCCACACTAACCAACAAGCCCAGTCTTCCCTTCGAAGGGATGTCGACATACCACAATATAAGCGAATATCTCACTGGTTTCAGACGGTCAGCAAAAGGACTTGGACACTGCTCCCTTCTCCAGACTCAGCCGGCGCCATAAATAAATAAATAAATAAATAAATAAAATTACCAGATTTTGAAATGTTTTTTACTTCTTTAGCTTGTAGCATGAACTGATATAAGGGAGATAACATAGTAACAAGTCTTTTATAGTTTGTTAACCAGTTAAGTGGCGAGCTGGCGAAACCGTCAGATCGCCAGACGAAAATACCTCGTAGTATTTCTTCCGGCTCGCTACGTTCGAAGTTGAAATGCCTTTCACTCTTCCAGGGTCAATAAAATAATGTAAGTTAAGTGCTGGAATTCATTTAATTTACGCTTTCCTCCTAAAATTATTGCCCTTAAGTCTAAATCGGAAACATCTATGAATCCAACTGTTAACAATAATAAAATTATGAAAAAATATTTATAGCAGTATTTTAACACCAGCTCATTCGTTTAATTAATACTCACTTGATTTAAATTATGCATTAAAATTTTTAATTTCAGGGCAAATTTCCTTCCATTGTTTTTCATTGTTTCGGTAGTTTTGTTCAAGGGAGATAACAAGTAATTAACTCCCTTCACAAATATTTTTTTAACAATTAAAAATAGAAATGATTCTTAAAAATTGGTTAATTTGGTAAATCACTCTTTAAGCACTTTTTGAACACAGTAAGCGAAACAAGAAAATCTCTGTGTCACTTTTAAGATTATAAGCTGAAATAAAAATAATTGCAATTTCTGTTATTTTAAGTCTTCATGTATGTTTTGTATTAACACGTTCACTTTTCTTCCTGCATGAATAAACTTCATTGATTTTGAGGGGACGAAAGATTGGGGGAAACAGTTGAGTGCTTGATTACATATCTAAAAACATTAATGCTTCTCTCTATATAGTTTTTCTATATTGGAAGGGTCATTATACCAATATGAAAAACAAGCAAAATTACTCTTCCAAGATACATCTGTTTCGACACGATTTCACATCAAGAATCTTGCTAACCAAATACAAAATGAAATTTCTCTACTTTCTAATTTCATAGCCCCTCTTTACCACGTTCATAAAATAATAACAGCATTTGTAATTCCATCGGAATATATGTGTGTGTGTAACATAGTAATTTAAAATGAGATTTCTTTCACTTCAAAGTAAGAAAAGTACAAAAAGATCATTAACTCTCCGCAAACACAACAAAATTATATCATATACAGGGGAAATAACTCTTTCAACTACAAGTGATTGAAAAAGTGGGGGGTTTTCTACATGTGTAAAATTATCTTAAAGTGCTTTCTTCTTTATCCATAGATTTTTCATAAAAATTTATCTGAATACCTAAAATTAGATGTAAATTCACAAATACGAGATATATTTTGCAAGAATATAAAATTTGCTATTAATTGTATATTGCAGCACTCTGGTTATGACAAGGGTTCCAGTTGATCCGATCAACGGAACAGACTGCTCGTGAAACTAACGTACAAGTGGCTGAGCACTCCAGAGACACGTGTACCCTCAATATAATTCTTAGGGAGATTCACAATGTGTGACAAAGCTGGCTCTTTGAAATACAGGTACAACAGAAACAGGAAGAAAGAGAGAAAGTTGTGGTGAAAGAGTACAGCAGGGTTCGCCACCTGCTGGAGCCTCGTGGAGCTTTAGGTGTTTTCGTTCAGTAAACACTCACAACGCCGGATCTGGGAATCGAAACCGCGATCTTACGACCATGAGTCTGCTGCCCTTATCACTGGGCCACTGTGCCTCCACCTTCTCTCCTAATAGGAGCACTCCTAATAGGAGGATCCCAACTGATATGATCAACGGAACAGCTTGCTCATGAAATTAACATGCAATTTGCTGAGCACTCAACAGACACGTGTACCCTTAACGTAGTTCTCAGGGAGATTCGGCGTGACACAGTGTGACAAGGCTGGCCCTTTGAAATACAGGTACTACTCATTTTTGAGCGTATTGAGCGTATTGGAGCAACGTGAAATAAAGTGTCTTGCTCAAGGATACAACGTGTCACTGGGAATTGAACTCACATTACAATCATGCACGGAATGCCCTAACCACTAAGCCACATACCTTCACTAATTGTATATCTATATATATATATATATATGTAGTGAATCTTGCAAGCACGAAACGGATTCATTCCACCATAGCCAAATTTAAATTAACACTTCAACAGAACTTTTCCCGCAGTGGAACAATGGTTTTTCTCTGACAGCAGTGTTACATTTGCCAGATTGTCTTTAGCTAGGCCGAACTAATGTCTTCACCACTTGACCCTTATAACTTCTACTTCACCAAAAGCTAGAATAGAGATATCACAGTACCACCAACGAAGCCCATTGTTCTCAACGATATGTCTTCTTTCAGTTTCCATCTGCCAAATCCACTCACAAGGCTTTGGTCGGCCTGAGACTGTAGTAGAAGGCATTCGCCCAAGGTATCACACAGTGGGACTGAACCCAGGACCATGTAGTTGGAAAGCAAGTTTCTTTATTTCATTCAATTGGCCATAAAGGCCTTACAAAGAGGTATAGAAGCAATGCGGGCTGGACATATACATTAATGGGATGAGAATGATATAAATGAGAGGGGTATATGGCGCCTGCCGACCGCAAACCCCTCAAAATCACTGTTCTTTTAAAATACAATTAAAGTTCAATTAAAATTCAATTACATACAATCAAATCAATACAAGTCAAAAATAATCAAAAATCACATGATTTAACAATCAATGAATAGGCGCATTAAGCCTCTTGAACTTCCTCCCAGAGCAACTTTTTTGCAGCCCGCTGCGACAAATCGGGGTCTATTTTAAGGAATTGAAAGTTTTTCCTTCCAAAGGAGGCCATTACATTGACCAATTCTCTGCATTGCTCAGAGCCTCTGCATACACTTGTGGAGGCCACTCCGGGTAGTCCATGCACCCAGACTCAAACCGTTCACGGTCCAGCATGCCATCCAAGTAGCTCTCCACTACCCCTCCCCTGTGGTAGAAGACCATACAATCACTGTCCCACTCACAAGGTGGAGGGGCCTGTCTGCTTCATCGGTGGCTCCCTTCCCATCGATGAAGCATCGGGACACGCCAACGTATCCCATTTTTCCTTTTTTTTTTATTTGGGGTTGCGGGAGCAGGGGCCTCTAATGGTTTAACCCAAAGGTCCTCCTTTCCTGTAACCTGCGGATCCTTCGATGAGCAACAATTGTTGCTCACCTTCTTCCGCTTTCTTTTTTTCGTGGAGGCAACCTCCTTCACGATTTCTACTGTCTCCCCCTCCAATGGGGGCGCGGGCACTTTTCCTTTTTCCTGCTCCAGGGCTTTCCCACGGCCCTGAGGGCAGTTCTTCCTGATAAAGCCAGGCTCCAGGCATAGGTGACACTTCAAGAAATCGGGAAAACACATGTCCTTTGCAGCCACAGGGGTCCATAGGGTCAAAACTGCCCTAGCACCCACCCAGTTGACCGCAGGTGTCATGTGCACATTTAAGAGCCTGGGTCCGCTGTCCCCCAAGCCCCGCCAGATGGCATCAGCAATCCACCCAGCTTCAGACCTCAGGGGCCTAGAAGACAAGCCTCATCCTGGAATATCTGTAGAGCTCGACAAGGATGTCCTGCAAACCCTGGTGGAACAAACTCACATCATAACTGTTGGGGAACTAACTGAGAAACTTGGATTTGGTTGTTCAATGACACATGCATGCCATTGGAAAAGTCAGCAAAGCTTTCCAAGTCTAACCGCATGCAGAGAGTGAATGTGTGCTCTTCTTTGCTGCCACATCTCACGAATGAACCTTTTTTGGACTGAATAGTGACTGCTGGCGAGAAATGGGTTCTCTATAAAAATGTCAAGTGATGAAGACAGTTGGTAGAGAAAGGAGAAACACAAGCACCCCAGGCTAAAGAAGGTCTTCACCCACATAAGGTGTTGTTATCTGTTTGGTGGGATATGAAAGGTTTAGTCCACTTTGAACTTTTAAACCCAAACCAAACGATAACAAAGGAAATCTACTGTGAGCAGTTCTAATGGCTTAAGTCATCACTAGAAGAAAAATGACCATCTTCGGTTTCAAGACAAAAGGTGTCCTTCTATCAGGATAATGCTTGGCCAGATACAGCGAGGATGACATTCCAAAAGCTAAAGCAGTCTGAACAGGAAACAATGCCCCACCCACCATATTCACCAGACATTTCCCCTTCTGATTATTATTTATTCCACAGTCTTCAAAATCATTAGAATGGAAAAATTATGAATTCTATAGACGAGGTCAGAACAGTATTGGATGAGTATTTTTCATCACAGACAAGTGAATTTTGGAAGAGGGGCCTTGCAAGTCTACCAGATAGATGGAAGAGCAATGTACAAAATGAAGGAAAGTATATTTTAGATTAAAAAAGAACTTTATTTTAATTTTGAAAAATAAAAGTATAAAAAAATGCATTATTTATGGTATGACCCAATATATATATATATATATATATATATATATATATATATACACACACACACATACTGATTCCAAATTTTGGCACACTGCCAGCAAGTTTGGGGAGGGGTTAAGTTGATTACATTGACCTTAGTGTTCAACTAGTACTTATTTTATTGATCCCAAAAGGGATGAAAAGCAAAGTTGACTTTGATAGCATTTGAGCCCAGAACAAACAGATGGATGAAATGTCACTAACCATTTGCCCAGTGGGCTAATGTTTCAACCAGCTTACCGCATTCCTCATATATATACATTTGTTTCAAATTTTGGCACAAGGCCAGCAATTTCAGGGAAGGGAATTACATTGACTCCAGTGCTCAACTGGTAGTTATTCTATTGACCCCAAAAGAATGAAGGCAAAGTCAACCTCAGTGGAATTTGAACTCAGGACGTCATGCTGCAAAGCATTTTGCCTAGCATGGTAACAATTCTACCAGCTCGCTGCCTTCCTCACATATATATTGGCAACAAGAAGGTACATCCAGCTATAGAAACTCTGCCTTAAAAAACTCCATCGAATTCATGCAAGGGAAAGTGGACATTAAAATGATGATGATGAAGGACGACCTCAGGAACCTGAACCTTTCAAGCAAGATGGCAAAGGACTGAGATACCTGGCGCTTGGCCGTACTCAAGAAGACTTATACCCTGGAGCAGAAGTGTTAAGACCAATCCTTCTGATGGTGTAAAGCACTAATGACAGTGCCATGTAAAAGTGCCTGTGCAGAATCATGTAAAAGCGCCTATGTGATACCAAATAAAAGCATCCAGTTCACTCTGTAAAGTGGAAGGGCATCCAACCAATAGAAACCATGCCAAATCAGACTGGAGTCCGCTGCTGCCAGTTTTGGTTAAACCCATGCCAGCATGGGCAACAGACATCATCATCATCATCGTTTAACGTCCGCTTTCCATGCTAGCATGGGTTGGACGATTTGACTGAGGACTGGTGAAACCGGATGGCAACACCAGGCTCCAATCTAATTTGGCAGAGTTTCTACAGCTGGATGCCCTTCCTAACGCCAACCACTCAGAGTGTAGTGGGTGCTTTTACGTGTCACCCGCACAAGAGCCAGTCCAGGGGCACTGGCAACGATCTCACTTGAAAACCCTACAAAGGCCAGTCAGGCGGTACTGGCAACGGTCATGCTCAAGATGGTACATCTTATGTGCCACCCACACAAGAGCCAGTCCAGGGGCACTGGCAACGATCTCACTTGGCTTGCCGGGTCTTCTCACGCACAGCACATTTCCAAAGGTCTCGGTCAGTAGTCATCGCCTCGGTGAGGCCCAATGTTCGAAGGCCTTAATGGTGGTGGTGGGTGTGTGTGTGTGTGTGTGTGTGTGTGTGTGTGTGTGTGTTTTTTGTCCTGGCTCTGTGATAGTTGCAAACCAGTGTCAGCATCATGCAAGTGCTGTCGTTCAGTTCTAATCGTCCATTGAAACATGTCCAGCCATGGGAAACATCTACTGCCTTGATTGGAAACAAGTGAATGTTGATAACAGAAAGGGCTTTTTACCACACAGCCATGCCTGTGCTTATAGACAAATTAGGATTGTTGAGAAAAGCAGAAAAAACAAAAAACAAAAAAAAAACAAGAAACAAGTAAAAGAGTATGACATAAAGAACAAAAATAAAAATTTTTTTAAAAGGTTAAGTTTTAAATATTTATTTAATTCTTGATATATCACTGATGTTAGTACATCATAACAAATAAAATTTCATAGTTAAAAATGTTTTAAAATTGTTTTAGATGAAAAATCTCTAATGAATACTTTTTTTCTGTCAGTCTGCCATGCCAACAACCACATAAAAATTAAGATGAATAAGGAGGATTTGAAGACAAACTTATGTTGATCTGATGTCAACAACACAATTAAAGCAACCTTGTATTTCTTGCTTAATTAATTTATTCTATTTAGATTTCACTTTCTGTTCATATTCACTTACCTCTCAAATAAAACTAAGTTTACTTAATTATGTTTTAATAATTCAAATACTTGCCAGTACCTCCTCCTTATAGATATTAAAAAAAAATAAAAACAAACAAAAAAGAAAAACAGAAAAACAGTGTAAAAAATTTGACAGTGCAGAAACTGAGTAAATTTCACAGTCACTCGCTTGTAATGGGGGAAATATCCTTAATATCTAGAGATACATCTGCAAAATCAAATATGTGTGTGTATGTATGTATATCAAAAGGTAATCTATATATCCAGCTTCATATGTATGCCTTGCCAGAACACCGAATACTCTCTTATAGGTGCTTGGAGCATATATATATATGTATATATATATATATATAAAATACTTTTCTTTTTGTTTAGAACAGAAGACTTCAAAGCACATAAAGCTATAAATAATACTATGTAAAAATTGGGTTGCAAAACTCTTTTGGACAGAAAAAGCTCTATGTTATTTGCAGCTTTATGAGCTTCAAGATTCACTGTTCCAAAAACACAATTATTTCACATTCTCTCAAAAGTTTATAAATTTTTATGCCATCAACACTATATGTACGTACGTATGTATGTATGTATGTATGTATGTATGTATGTATACACAAATACACTGATAAATACCTATGTGTGAAATGGCAAATTGGAAACAAAATGTATGAAATTCACTCAAATTAATGTTTCTAGTATTAACTATTGTTGGCAACATATCAGTATGAGCATGAAAGTAAAAAAAAAAAAAAAAAAAAGCTTTACGTGTTCAGAGAATACAATAACAAAAAACGAGATTTAAATAACCTTAACAACATTTGAACAATTTTTCAATAAAACACTTATTTACATGAACTGTTAGAATATTTAATAATATAGCTAGATACTCAATGTAAACCTAACCATTTAATTATGAAATGGGAGTAGATAATAAAACTTTTCATTAAGCTTCACTGAATATAATAACACAAACAAAATTGCCAAGTTTCATGGCACCACCATATTTATTGTATGATTTTGGTTATTATGAACTATAAACTAAAAAAAAACCATGCACCTTTTAAAACAGAAGCCAGTCGCTCTCTTTGCTCTAGTCGATAAAAAACGAGAAAATAATGCACATGCACACACAAAGAAAAAGAAATGGCAGACATGCCTTCTTCACAAATATTTGTAACAATGTAAGAAGTTTTGTAACAATGTAAGAAGTTTTGTAACAATGGTTGTTGAAATAGATTCTTACAACAGCAGTGCTTTTCATTTAGTCTCAGTACCAACACTTTCTCGAATATTTTCAGCCAAAAAGCTGAATCAAATTAGCCATGCAAGTTAAAATTTCATTCTTGTTAAAATGACTTAATAACAACCAAAAACAAATAGAAAGCAATATCTTAAATATTTTGGCAAATAAGAATATCATTAAATCAAATCTTTAACATTGTCTCAAAAATTTTTAAAAAAATAAACAGTAATTCCTTTTTCTACATATCATCAACAACAACTGGTCAAATTAACTTCAGACTAAGGTTGGGATAATATTGCAATATGAAAACTAGAAAATAATTAAAAGACGATGTAATATAAACCAGCCAAATCAATATTTCAAAGTAAAACCCAATGATAATTGAGAGAGATTTATTAAAACAAATTTTCTTTGAAGATATATCCTCAATGGAGGATGATATATAATAATGATGAAATTATTGTGTTTAGTGCTCAGGTGACCACAACTCATCAAAGGTGCAGGTATAGTACATAGAATTATGTACAAAAGCCAGGAAAGTGAACAGTGTATGAGTCATGATATACATGTGTGCATGTGTATGGAGGGGGGGGGGATATCAGGTGTAGTATCGGGGAATTTCAGGAAGCATGGAGATTTTAAAGGATGCAATGTATCGGCACAGAAGATCTGTCTATATTTATTTACTTTTCCTTGTCACTAGTTAACTGTCGGAAGATTATCATTAGCAAAGATTTATATAATCTATTCAAAAACAGTAATATGTTAGAACCTGATTAAAATCAACAAACTGGGAGCTGAGTAAGGAAGGAAAAAATAAAAGAAAAAAACATTTTTGATAATAATATAATTGATAATCATTATTCTGATCTAAAATAAATGTGCCACAAGTCACTACCCCAAGACCATTCTAACAGGGAAAGTGTGAAAGGGAAGAGATCAAAAGACTATTGAAGACATTTGTGTGGGTTGATGACATCAAAAAATGGATTCGAAACAAGAGTCTGACTGACCGTATACATGCAATGCAACACAGAGGGAACTGGAGAGTCTTGGCAAGCCAAACTCTACACCCAGAGAGAGCACCTGGCTGGTGATGAAAATAAATATATAAATAAACTGAGTGTATGTGGTGCTTTACATCCAATTTTTCTAGACAGAATAAGTTGGATAGGTTAAACTCAATTGTTTTTTTTCACATTAGACACTTTTCTAACTGCTGATCACTAATCCACAGAATGTTTTTTATGATATTTTTTTTTTCTGTGAGTGGGACAAGAAGAAGAAATGTAGTCAGATAAGCTGGCACAAACTGATTTATGGTGTCTTGTTCAAAGGCAAAAGCAAAATGGCTAAAGTTAGTTAGTACTTGAGACCATATGATCGATAAGTAGTCCAGTATCTAAATCTTGCAAACATTGTACAAGACAAATTATTCCATTATTGATCAAGCTGTTGATACATAAAAGCAATCATTCAGTACACCAAGGTATAAAAACTATAGTCTTTGGTTTAGCCTTCCAAAATCAGAGTAAATTTGATACAAAAGACTGCTGCTTAACACACATTCATTTACTGGTTTTAGTCATTGGACTGTGACAATGCTGAGGAACCATATTCTGGGGTATAGTTGAACATATTGACCCCAATACACACATTTATTGAGTGATACTTATTTTACCAACCTTGAAACGATAAAAGACTAAGTTGACCTGGGCAGGATTTGAACTCAGAATGTGAAGTGATGTAACCAATTACAAGCTATTTGGTTATGCACGTTCAATTTAGTCAAAATGCACAGAATATATACATATACACACATATGTATACACAGATGTACATATACACACTTGCACACAAACAAACACATTTATACACATATATACATGTAAGTATTTGTTTTATATAAATGATATACTCTTGATCTTGCATAATTTCGTTAGAGTAAACAATATTTTGTTTTAGATGATGCTTCCTTTTCCTCGTTATAATTAGTCTTTGCCCTCCTAAAATTAATATTCTAAAAATTCATCTTTAGAAGTTATAACATCAGGTTTGCAAATGCTGAAGAGAACGAAAATCAAATTTGGTAATTTCTACCTTTTATTTAGTTTATTTACAGAGTCAAGCAGTTACACTTCAAAACTCAGACTCAAAATCCTGGGAGCTTGTTGAATTCTGTTTTATAACGTTTGGACATATTTTAACAAAACCAGATATGTAATATTGAAGTCAGGCCTGTATTATACTTTTATTCATATTAATCAAATATTAAAGTGAAAAAAAAAACAAAACAAAAGTAAACTATGTAGTTTGTAACAGTTCATAAACATCAAGTTCATTTATCCACAAGAAAAAGAAAATATTCTTATTTAATTGATTGTCACTTGATGGTTATTTTCTTCTTTACTATGTATGCCAACTGATATTTTCATTTTCTTCATTTTTATAGATTTGTTTCAGAAAACTTCCCTGGATTTCCTATTTACATAAAAATTATAGAAACTTGTTTTGTTAAGTAATGTATAACACAAGAGAATGAAGTTGAAATAAACAAAACTAAGTCACCAGCTAGCATAAATAAAAATCTTTAAATAAGATCACATTTCTTCAATTAACTCTTTCATTGTCATTTGTAACTTTAGTCAAAGTAGCAAGTGGACTGCTTTACATGACTTGAATACAAGCAAGCTGCCCTATTAAACTACAGTTGAATAAAAAATATTTGATTTTATTTGGTTTAGTGAGTCGCCAAAAAACTCCAGAAACCTTTATTTTCAAATTGCATGGCTGTTTTAACTGGTCGTGGACTTGGTTTTAGTTTACTGAGATATATATCACCTTCCCACTTTACTGGTCTAAATCAATAATATTAGCACAAGATCACAAATTTGGAGGGATATAAACAAATTGATTCCAGTAAATTACTGGTATCTTGTTCATTCTACCCCTCCCCCATAGGATGAAAGGCAAAGACCAGCAATTACTTGCAAGCAGAATGCAAAGTGACATCACTGAAAACCACATAACCTGTGGCCATTGTAACACTGAAAGTGTTAATAGACAAATTGCTAACATTATTTAAATAAAAAAAGTACAAAATGATAATTAAAAAGGACTAGATAATGATTATTCAGAAATAATAAACCTATCTAATTTCTTAACAGAAATACTAGCACTGATATAACAACAGAATACATGAAAAAAATGTTGCCTCAAGCAAGAATTTGTTTTAACAAATCAATTTTCTAAAAATAATTTATTAAAAGACTTGAGCTAATCTATTAAGTCATTTGTTTTTAGTACTGGCACTTCAATCTGTTTTAAATTTACATTCCTGAGCAAGCTATATTTCATTGTAATATTTCCATTTCTCAACAAATCATATATTTAAAACACACAGAATTATGAAGAGGGACAATGATATGTCATATCTGATTTACTCTTGGACAGTTCATTCAATTCAGGGAAAAGAACAAAAAAAAAATAAAATAAATAAAATAAAACAATTTTATTTAGAGAGAAAAAATTTTTTTTAACCAAGGTGCAGAATCATTTCCTATTTTCCTTCATTAAAACATAAGTCTATGGTTTGTTGAAAATATATATATATATATATATATATATATATATATATATATATATATATATAAGATAATATGGAAATGTGGCACCAAATATGAGGAAAGTTAAAAGGGAGAAAACAAAAAAAAAAATAATAAAGAGTAAGTGAAAAAGAGACAGGGAGAGAAGCCTAGCTAGCTACCCAAACCTTCAAGGCAGCTTCCTAGCTTTCTCCACCCTTTTCTCTCTTTCTCAACACTCCTCCTATGTGTGCTTAGTGGTTTGATGGCATATTTAGGCCCATGGCAGAATGGTGGCCTGTGTTAATTTTACAACAGTCAGAAACATTATCCAAAGTTCAAATACTGATGCAAATACACTCATCCCTTCGCTTGTTTTTGAATATGTTGAACGAATTCATAATAAGACATAGTTGATTCTGTTCGGTCTTCCACAAAATGCTGGAAAAACAAATGTTTTCGTTTGCTGTCTTCTCTGAAATAAACAAACGGAAAAAAAAAAAACATTTAATCAGTTGAACACTCAGAAGATATACACAGTCAGAACAAATATTACATGTTTACAGTGTAACTGCTTAGAATAGCATTATGGAAATATGTAAAGAAATACCAGAGGATTTTTGATAAAGAAAAAAAAAAAAGATATAAATAAAGCTATTTCATTATCTTAATTGTCTTTGTAATTATCTTAAATGTTGAATTATAACTTATTTTCCAGCAATTATTCCCAAACAGTTAATTGTTCTTACCGAAGTATGATAAAGCTACAACCATAAGGCCGAGAATCCATTAAACTGTAAATGAACAAGTGCAGTCTTTCTGATGTAGGATTGTCCCGTTCTGGCAAGGAAGTCTTTGTAAAGAAAGAAGGAAAATTATAAACATATATTGCTACATTACTTAACAAGAATTTTTGACAAAGAAAAACTTTATTTTTACACAAAAAGCCCGCGGGCATATGGCGTAATGGTTAAGAGCACGGGCTACTAACCCCAAGATTCTGAGTTCGATTCCAGGTAGTGACCTGAATAATAATAATAATAATAATAATAATAATAATAACTTTATTATTTGAAGAAATGAATTATCTGATATAAAAATAGAATTATAGTAAAACTGCTACAAGATTTTATACACAAATAAAAAGGAAAAAGACTACCTCATATCTTCTTCCTTCCTACATGCAAATATTCATGGATTTCAGTCCAACCATGACTACGATCCAATATATTTTAGTCACGTAAAACCATACACCTTATTCATCACTAAAACCTGCTATTACCCTCAAACAGTACGCTTCTGAGATAACCCTTACTGTCACCAATTCTTTAATTTTCCCTCCCTAAGGATATCAACTAATGAAATGTGCAATGTCTTCCACCTATAAGAAGTGCATAAATTATGCATAAATGTTGTCGTCGTTGTCGTTTAACGTCCGCTTTCCATGCTAGCATGGGTTGGACGATTTGACTGAGGACTGGTGAAACCAGATGGCTACATCAGGCTCCAATCTGATTTGGCAGAGTTTCTACAGCTGGATGCCCTTCCTAACGCCAACCACTCAGAGAGTGTAGTGGGTGCTTTTACGTGTCACCCGCACGAAGGCCAGTCAGGCGGTACTGGCAACGGCCACGCTCATCTCGCTCGAGAAACCTCATGTGTCACCCGCACAAGAGCCAGCCCAGGGGCACCGGCAACGATCTCGCTAGAAAATCCTACAACCCCACACAAGAGCCAGTTCAAGGGCACCGGCAACGATCTCGCTCGAAGAAATTTCATGTGTCACCCGCATCTATTAGAACTTTCAAAATAACAAAGAGTTGTTATTTGAAGGATGTAAATTGATAGTATATAATTAACACTTCATTAGAAAACAGAATTAATACTTACCAGTCCATCACATAACGAAGAGAAATTAGGCTTGTCAAAAACGTCCTGACAGAACCGATCACTAATAGCACCACCAATGAATAGAATCATAGAGTCAACTACATCTAATAAATAGGCACCATGTCTGTCCAAATTGGCTGCTGACAGCTGTAGTACAGGTGCCCAAGGAACACTATTACCACCCCGATCAGTCACGTGCTGCAAAAGAATAAACAGAAATACCAATCACTTACACGGCCAAATTCAAAGAATTATAATTTACAAATCACACATCTTCAATAAATAAATAAAAGGTCAACAAAATTTTTTTATTTGCTGTATGGGGTTTGTAGTGGTAGACCAGAAAGGGAGAGATGAAAGGGTGTTGTGATGGTAGAGAAACTGTAGGGAGAGGAGAGTAAAAGAAATAGAGAGAAAGAGTGATGGTTGGGAGTGAGTGAGCAAGTGTCACAGGCGGTGAGATGAGAGATATGACTGATCAAGTGATGACTGAAGTGAGCATGTGATAATTGGTGGGGGGAGAGAAGGTAGACACAAGTAGAGCAATGGGGAAGGACCAATACAGTCTTTGATTCATATGTAGGTATAGTGAAGAATGGAGGAAGGATAGAATGGTGCTAGTGGTGGTATGCAGGGTGGCCATCTATGTTTGCAAACCTTTATAACTGTTGAAAGAGAAATGGTAGTGTCTAAGGGATAGAAATGAGATGATTGAAATGAATAGAGAGATGGATAAAAGAGGGAAGGCACAGTGGTTAATCAATTCTTCTTAAATACAAATAAGATACATATGAAAAAAAAAGGCATCAGAGGGTGATGCATACCCTGTGCACACACAAGGTTAAAATAAAATTTAGGGCATCCATCTGTAGAAACTCTGCCAGATCAGATTGGAGCCTGGTGTAGCCATCTGGTTCACCAGTCCTCTGTCAAATCGTCCAACCCATGCCAGGATGGAAAGCAGACGTTAAACGATGATGATGATGATGAATATATTCTCACACAAATTCATATTTCAACAAAATGACATCGAGTTATTTCCTCCTGATTATCGTTTATGAATATGTAACAAAGAAGAAAAGACATTTTGATTCACTCGTCCACCAATAATGAGCTTGAACCACTTACCCAATGAATATTTCTGCTAAATTTGGTGAAAATTCTTCCAGCCAGTTTCCAGTAATTTTGCTAACACACAGACAAAGACTAGCGACTACAATACCCTACCTTTGCTTATGCATGGTCAAAATATATAAAGCTTTGTAATATACATCTAAGTATTTAAAATTCTAACATGTGCCAGCGCCATGTAAAAGCATCAAATACACTCTGTAAAGTGGTTGGTGTTAGATAGGGCATCAAGCCATAGAAACCATACCAAAAGAGATAATTGGAGCCTGGGCAACTTTCCAGCTGGCTAGCTCCTGTCAAATCGTCCAACCCATGCCAGCATGGGAAATAGACATATGATGATGATGTATCTCATGCATTCTCCACACATCATGGTAAAGGGGACATTAAAATGATGATGTGCCACAAACATTGTCAGTGAAGACAGAGGACATTCAGTAACTGAAGTTGGACAAGCATTTTTTATTGATTGTACAGCATAACTGTTAAGAAAATGCCTGAATATGAGTGAGAAATGAACTTAGTATTAGAATTTGTATAGACAAGATATGACATAACTGCTCTGAACTTCAGATAATACAGGGAAATATTAATAGAGATGGGGAAAGAGATGATCAGAATTACATTAGGAGTAAAGAATATAAACCTTTCAGAAATATTTCAAAATGTTTTTTTTTACAATTAACTAACTTAGAATAAAAATAGATCACAGCTGTAGACATGGTTGTGTGATTAAGAAGCTTGCTTCACAACCACATGGTTTCAGGTTCAGTCCCTGTGAGCGCACCTTGGACAAACATCTACTATAGCCAAGGGCCAAATATATATATATATATATATATATATATATATATATATATTACACACACATACATATTTACATACATACATCTGGATGTACATGTGATTAGTGTCTCATTTACATCCTGGTAACTTATCAGTTCAGCAAAAGAGAGACTGATAGAATAACTGTCAGATATAAAAAATATTTTCTGGAGTCAATTTTGTGTACTACAACCTTTCAATTTGGTGCACAGCAAAGTCACAGCCCAAAGGCTAAAACAAATAAAAGATTATAAGAATAAAAGAAGAATACTAACCTCATCATCCAAGTTATGTACAGGATAAAGATTAGGGTATACTTTTTGTAACAAATAACACATTGGAAGTGTCTTGCACTGCTCCATAGCACACACTCGTTCATCAAGGCTGACATGTGAACTCCGGAATGCCTTCTGCAAGAAAATAATTACATACAAATGTAGGATTAAGCACCGACAAAATGAAAATGTAAACAGTTAAATCAATTTATTTACATTCTTAAATCATGAAGAACAAGAGCACTCAGAGAGTGCAAATCTCTGCCAAGGCAACACCAAAGTGCTCTCAACAATTAGAAAGAGGTGATTTTTAAAATGAGAATATCTGAAATAAACTCGACTGCTCTCACAAACAAAAATGAACCTGACCGCTCTCAAAAATTAAGTAAAAACACCGGAAAAATTATCCAGAATCCTTGTCCGGTACCTAATTGATCCCAATGGTAGTCATGAAATGTGAAGGTGGCTGTAGAAAATTTAGTAACAGTAATAAATAGTTTATCCTTATCTAATACAAGCCAAAGTTGTCGAATTCACCATTCAAAATAGCTACAGCTTAAAGGGAGATAATTGAGAAAGACTTGAAAGTTAACGTAAGATCGTAATCATGTTAAGTAAATATAACAAATAATCCAGAATCCTTGTCCGGTGCTGGATCGATCCCAAAATCGAATCAGTTCATGCCAGTCATGAGGCCAAACATCGCTGAAAGTTTCATCTGAATCCATCCAGCAGTTCTTGAAATATCTTGTCTACGGTCAAACAAACACGACTAAAAGCAATACCTCTGCCTTCGCTAAGGCGGAAGGAATAAAATATCTTTACATCTAATGGTTGTCATATTGTAAAATTGGCTAGATGACATTCTTTTCTACTCTAGGCATAAGGCCCAAAATTTTTGGGCCTTGTGCCTAGATTAGATTGACCTCAGTACACAACTGGTACTTAATTTATTGACCTTGAAAGAATGAAAGGCAAAGTCAGCCTCAGCAGAATTTGAACTCAGAACGTAAAGGCAGACGAAATACCACTAAGCATTTCGCCCACCATGCTAACATTTCTACCAGCTTGCCGCCTTATTGGCTAGACGACATAAAGAAACATATGCATCGTCTTATTTCAATAAGAATTTTTCTTTTTTATATGAAACAAGAGATGTTATTTATCAATATAGAAAGATGCTGTTTATACATATTTTTATAAAAAATAATTTATTCATTCATTTCTCTAAAAAAAATTTTTTATAACTCTTACTTTAGTTGCAATTTCAAAGAATTTAAATCACTTACACTTTTTAGTAAACTCAACACATACAATGGTAACAGACGCAAAGAATAAGGACAAAGCAAGTTTCCTATTCTGCTGGCAGATGACTGTGATGATGCATATGAAGAAAGGGCATCCACCGCAGCAATGATGAGAGCATCTTGTGCATCTCCCAGGGAGCTACTCAGGGTACGGTCCACAGCTGAAAGTACAGGTTTAAAAATGACATACATGAAACATCACAGAAGGAACATGAATAGGGATAAATTTGTTTATTGGTCTCGTAAATGTGTATGTGGCTGTGTGCATCTCACTCTCTCTCTCTGTATGTATATATATATATAATTAGACAAAATGAGATAACAAAACCTAGGCTGTGAGGAGTTTTCAGGATATTTATAAGGAAAAAGATATAGATATGGTCTTACAGCTGTTTCTAGGATATTATGGATATCCCTTCATCAGAGACAATGTGAGATGGTTAAATAGAGGTAAATATTTGAGCTTGAAATAAGGAATTAGGAGGAGATAGGGAATATAGAAGGAAATAAGAGAATGAAAGTAGAAATAAAATATAAAATATTGTAGTTGCAGTTCCATTATTCAAACTGCATATATAATCATCAATACAAAACTTACCCATCTTGGCAAGAAGAGCTGCAATGGCTTGCTGGTCAGCTCCTGCATGGACTGCACTCAGTTCAGTAGTTACTGGCAAACACAGCGTATGAACTCTTATTCGTCGTTCCCCTTTAAAAAAAAAAAAAGGCAAAAATAATGTATATCCAGGACAAAAATTAAGATATGTAATTAGAAATCAGCAAAACAACAAGTGTAGTTGTGTGGCAAGATGTTTGCTTCCCAACCACATAGTTCCTGCTTCAGTCCCACTGCGTGGCATCTTGGGCAAGTGTCTTCTTCTATAGCCTCAGGCCGATCAAAACTTTGTTAGTGAATTTGGTAGAGAGAAACTGAAAAAAGTCCATTGTGTGTGTGTATATATATTTATGTTTGTGCTTGTGTTTTTCCACCACCACCACCACTTGACAACTGGTATTGGTGTATTTACATCCCTGTAAACTAGCAGTTCAGCAAAAGTGACTAATAGAATAAGTACCAGGTTTTATAAAAATGGCCTGGGGTTGATTTGTTCAACTGAAACTCTTCAAGGCAGTGCCCCAGCAAGGCCACAGTCAAATGACTGAAACAAGTAAACGATAAAAGATCGAAAGAAGTTTAAGCTATAGTCAAATGCATATTCAGAAATTGAATAATGAAGGAAAATATTTACCTTTGCTTGATGTATATAAAAGGGCAGCTTGAAAACAAGCAGTATTGCTTTCATTTAAAGATTCCTCAATGGACATCTGCATTCCAAACCCAGCATCAGGATTGATATTTGGTAGTGAAAGAAGATCTGTTGAGCGAACGAAGAAGTTTCCATGGAAAGTATGGATACTGAGACCTGAAAATGAAAAGGCAAAAAATTTTTATAAACATTATCAAAAGACTAATTTTAATTCGAGCAGCAAATCTAAATTTTTTTTTTTATTTTTTAAATATGCATCTATTATAAAATACTTTTCTTAAATAGCTAAGATATGCAAAATACATTTAACCCTCTTGGGATACCCAGGCCAATTGATTGGCCCAAGTGATACAAGCTGAAAGGACTTTGAAGTCAATCCATCGGCCCGATGAAACAAATGTTGTGAATGGTGGTTTTGAAGTACAGTAACCAATCAGAGATTGTCTTTCAGTACATTTTTGTTTTGTTTTTTCACAGAAACATTTAGACTTATTATTCCATATATTTACATGTATTGTGTTGTTTTAGGTTTTCTTTTTGTGATAGACGTATAAGCTTTCATAATATATATATATATATATATATATATATATATATAGCTTTACATACTAATAAAGTAGTTTTAGGCACTTTATCCTTTGTTTTCCACATGCACCCATCAATCCCAACAGAAGAAAATTTTAGTCTTCTTGGCTACACAAACCAAAACACTGCATGTCTCAAAAAGATTAAAATATATTTTTTAAAATTAAAATTTGAAAGAGAAAACTGCCTTTAACTTACCTCTAGTGCAACGGATTCTCATCACAGCCTCAAAGCCTATTTTGCGGTAAAGGTAACGTGCAAAATCAGACTCAAATTTATCAGTCAAAGAAGGATTTCTAACAGAATGGAATGATGGGTAATGGTACACACAGCCACCTGAATATTTGGATGCACAGGCTGCAAATAAAACAAACAATTGTGTTTAAATAGAGTGTATAACAATACAAATTCCTAACAATTTTATACATATTATTATCACCTTCATTATTATTATTTGATGAAAACTCTTAGCTTATTTTGCTGGGGATGATCAAAAAGAGTCAGCTAACCACAGCCAGCAGACAAAGGTGACATTTGTTTACTGATCATGCTTCAAGAACCCTGCAGAGAACACTTGCAGTTCCAAGCAATGATGATTTTTGTAGGTGTTCTATCCTTTACATTTGTACCAATCTTTTTGAGCCATGTTGTTAATTGAGTGCAGATACTTCCAATGTTATTATGATTATTCATCATCATCATCATCATCATCATTTAACATTCGTTGTCCATGCTGGCATGGGTTGGACAGTTTGACTGGGCTGGCAACTGGAAGGCTGCACCAAACTCCAGTCTGATTTGGCATGGTTTTCTACAGCTGGATGCCCTTCCTAACACCAACCACTCCAAGAGTGTAATGAGTACTTTTATGTGCCACCGGCACGGATGCCATTTGCGTAACACTGGGGTGCATTTATGTGCACTGGTATGGGCACCAATTTGTGTGACACCGGTATCTGCCACGACTGTAATTTTGCTTGGCTTGATGGGTCTTCTTCTCAAGCACGACATAATGCCAAAGGTCTTGGTCACTGCCTCCATGAAGCCCATTGCCCGAAAGGAACTCCATCACTTTGCCTCTGTCAGGCCCAACACTTGAGAGGAACTCAGCCACTCTGCCTCCGTGAGGCCCAAAGTTTATAAGATGCTCTTTACATACCACCAGCACAGGTGCAATTGGCTTGACGGGTCCTCTCAAGCACATCATCATCATCATCATCATCGTTTAACGTCCGCTTTCCATGCTAGCATGGGTTGGACGATTTGACTGAGGACTGGTGAAACCGGATGGCAACACCAGGCTCCAGTCTGATTTGGCAGAGTTTCTACAGCTGGATGCCCTTCCTAACGCCAACCACTCAGAGAGTGTAGTGGGTGCTTTTACGTGTCACCCGCACGAAAACGGCCACGCTCGAAATGGTGTCTTTTATGTGCCACCCGCACAAGCCAGTCCAGGGGCACTGGCAACGATCTCGCTCGAAAATCCTACAGGAGCCAGTCAGGCGGTACTGGCAACGGCCACGCTCAAAATGGTGCATCTCATGTGCCACCCGCACAAGAACCAGTCCAGGGGCACTGGCAACGATCTTACTTGGCTTGCCGGGTCTTCTCACGCACAGCCCATTTCCAAAGGTCTCGGTCCGTAGTCATCGCCTCGGTGAGGCCCAATGTACGAAGGTCTTGCCTCACCACCTCAGCCCAGGTCTTCCTGGGCCTACCTCTTCCACGGGTTCCCTCAACTGTTAGGGTGTGGCACTTTTTCACGCACACTACATCGCCAAAGGTATCAGTCACCAGTCATTGTCTCTGTGAGTTGCAAAGTTTGAAGATCGTGCTTCACCAACTAATCCCATGTCTTCCTGGGTCAACCTCCACCACAGTTAGAGGTCGGCACTTCTTTACATAGCTATCCATGTCTATATGCATCACATGACTATACCAGCACAATCATCTCTCTTGCACATCTGTCCTCAGCTGTCATAGCCCATGTTTCACTGCCATGAAACATAGCTGTTCACACACAGACATCAAACAATCTGCCTTTCACTCAGAGAGAGGCCTTTTGTTGCCAGCAGGGGTAGGAGCTCTCTGAACTTTTCCCAACCTAATCTTATTTTCACAGTTATGCTCTCGGAGCATCCACCTCCACTACTAACTTGGTCACCTAGATAACAGAAGCTATCTACTACCTCAAGCTTGCCCACCTGGCAGTTGATAGAGTCTATTTTCTGTACATTTTCAGCGTTTATTGTACCTGTGCACCTATCACATACAAAAGTTAGTTTCCCTGTTAACCTTCCTCTGATGTTGCTGCACCTTTTATGTGTCCATAGCTAACACTGGGTGCATCTTAGGGAGTTTCTATGCCTTTTCTACAGATTGAGCAGGTCCATCTACCTGAAGGGATTTGTGATTTGTCTGCCTTCCTATTTACTATGACTATGGTTTTTCTAGGTTAACTCTAAGGCCCTTACCTCTTGGATACAACATACATCAACATGCCTCCATTCAAGTATTATTATTACTATTATTATTATTATTATTATTATTATTATTATTATTAAACAAATGTGGGGAAAAAAACATACTAAGTAAGAAATTGAAAATATACTCACCAACAGTGGCAATGTCAGCATACTGAGTATTTAACATGAATAAATCAATAGCAACTTGTTGAGCAGAACAGTCCAAGGCAAGCTTTTTGTAAAAATCTGTTGCTGGGCCAAGATTTGGAATATTCTAAAATGCATTAAAACAAATAGCAGTTAATACAACTATCAAATATGATAAAATAATGCTTTCTTACAGTGGTATAAGACAACACATTTATAAAGAAGAACTGATTGATCTGAACCCAAGTACATTACTGGCACTCAAATAGAGGAAAGGCAAAGTTAATCCAGGCTGGATTACAGAGACATAAACAAACACCACAAAATATTTTATCCAATGAACTACCAAATCTACAATTTAATGATTTGATCAAATAAGAAAGAAACGATGATTTCAAATTTTAGCACAAGACCAGGAATTTTATGGAAAGGGTTTAGTTGAATACATTGACCGGTACTTTATTTTACTGACTCCAAAAGAACAAAAGGCAAGATTGATCTCAATGAAATTTGAATTCAGATCATAATGAGCCAGAAAAAATGCCAGTAAGCATTTTGTCCAATTTGTTAACAATTCCACCAGCTTACCACCTTTGAAAGAAATAACAAAACATGTTAAAGAAAACCAAAGTGACATTCTATTATCGTATTTGATGAGAATTTACATCCATAAAAAGGTCAAACAAAGAAATTAAGCTCATACAGCAAGAACAAAATAGAGAATATATTAAAGTTAGTTACATGTTTAGTTCTCTAATTAATTAAATGCTTTTCTACAGAGTTATTTCAACAAACTACTAGTTGTTAACATAGTGAATTAAAATATTAATTGAAGTAACCCCACCTTAATTTTCTACTCTAAAAGGTGTGAGGAAATATTAATTACAAGCTTATATATACATATATATATATATATATATATATATATATATTAGCAAACGCATTCATCCATTGGATGATTTAAGTTGCTTTGGTGGTATTTTTTTCACCAAATAATTGAACTACCTAGAAGGTTTATGAGTAGCACACCAATCTATGTTTCCGATTAACCTAGGAACGGAAAATGAAATTGAAGGCTGGTTATTGTGGAGATCATTGCAATTAAATGATCATAAAACATTTAAGTTTGCAAGCGATGCAAAGTAGAGCTACTGAAATGTTTTGGCAGTAGATTACGGATAATGACTACAAAAATATAGCTGTTTAACATGAAAGAGAAATTTCTTGTCAGAAACAGCCACATAAATGGTGTAAGAAAATTGAAGGAAGACATTAAAACTTCCCCTCTGTGAGTTTATTTTATTCAACAGCAAAGAGAGCTATTTTTATTCGGAGAGATAAGCTAACAAAAGCCCCTTTATTCTGTCTTCCCACATAGCCTGCACATAAACTAACAGTAAATGCTGCATAAAGTTAAATTGGTATGGAGCTTTCTGAAAGATATGTATAGATTTCGCTAGTGGAAGCAAAACTCTTATTTAAAGGTTGGTTCTTTGGGATGAATCATATGTGATTGTTTAAAAAGGGCTAGAAAGGCAATGATAAAACGTATTTGAAACAATAGACAACAGTCAAAATATCATAATGGATAGGTAAACAAGCATCCTTAAAGTTTATCAAAGGTAAACAAAACAATCAACAAATATGAGAGGGAAGGAAATATCACCTTTCAAGTAACTCAGAATAGGTAAAGGTGAGCTTGCCAAAGATTAATGCAGTTTAAATATGTAGATTAAGATAGTCTTGTATTGGATATTCATCATGTACAGTGTTCGTAATCAACTGAATCACCATCGTAGGTGGATAGTGGAAATAAATAGACAATATCCTTTCACTTTTATAAAAAGATTAAAAAAGTACAATTACATGGGAGCTCTGGGTAAAATGTTATTGTTGCATGACCATCATTAGGACATAAGTAATGTGTGCGTAAAGTTTGGTGAAAATCAGTTGAGAATTGTGATAATGTATGTGTTAGTCATTATACACACACATACTGCGATTTATATATACTAGATGATAATATCAATTGAAAGAAAACCAATTTTTCCAGTATAGAAATTAATACTTATTCATGTATTGATTACTTTTTGCTTAGTGAAATTAATTTCAATCAAGAAGTAAAATAAGTAATAGAATATAAAAAGAACCAGAACATTCATTTGAAACAGACTAAAGTAGATTTTAAATAAAATGAAAGTAATAGACATTAAAGAAAATAGGCAAACAGTTGATAAAGAGTAGAAGTGTTGTATTCTATGAAGATGAAATGTACAATGAAAAAGGAATCCACACATTATTTTTGTATTTAAAAAATTGGAAATAGCTGATTTTTTAAATTTAACATTCCGTAACTTGTAAGTGTGAATAAAGAAAAGATAGCAGATAAGTAATTTGTATCTCAGTGAAGTGTGTTAAATGTAAGTGAGACAGAATATAAATTGTGTGATGTGTAAAAGAAAGAGAATACAAGTGTCTGAGAGCATAATAGTTTGAAAAATAAATTACAATGTTAATTAGAGAAAATTAAAAGACGCAGTGAAGGTATTAATAACAAAAGTTTTGATGAACCATTTCATATTTAACATGTAAAGCAAGTTAAATATGAAAAGAACAAAGAAAATTTTTGAAAAACTTCAAAAAAAAAAAAAAAAGAAATGGCAACAAAGCGGTTAAAATAATTAATGATAAAACAGCAGTTAAATACTCAGCTGTTGTAATATAACTGTTAATGTTAATATGAAAGAAAAGCTAAGAGAAAGGCAAACAACTAGTTTAACTATTTAAATAATAGAAAAGAGGCCATATGTAATAGGATTGAAACTTCAATATCTTAGAACTAATAGAGAATTGAAATAAACACTATAAGTAAATACAATAATAAAATGAAGGTCAAAATACTTGATAAGGAAAAAAATTATTAGACTTTGTATACATCTGTCCTTACTTTACACTGACCTGGGATAACATGGTATGCTCACTGTAAACCATGTTGTTACACTTATCATGAATAGGTCTGTGATAACACAAGTTGGTGATCAAAGATTCTGCTTGGACCACAAAAATATCGCTCAGCAACCATCCACAATGCTCAGAACAACTTGGGATTTTGGAACAAAACCTATTTTTCCCATATGATGTATTATTCATTTAACAGTATTTTTTGTTACAAAACACTAATGAGAAATGCAGACAGATATACCTAGAAATGTTCCAGGTTATCATATTTTAATTTTCATGTATGATGATATGAAATTGAAAAAGTGTAGACATACAATAAATTCCCTACGTCAACAGCATTGACTCAAAAAAGCTTTTATTTCTCCATTTCATTCTAAAATCAAAACTGTTTGCTACATCCACTTTTTGTAATTTCTTAACTCTCCTCTCCCTTCATCAGTCTACATGTTGAAAATGCTCAACAAGTATTTCCAAAAATGCTTATCTAACTTATTTCAATCAAATGAAATCTCATTTAATGTCTGCTTTACCATCATTTAACATCTGCTTTCCATATTGGCATGGGTTGATGGCTTGACAGGAGCTAGTGAACCTGAGGACTGCACCTAACTTAAATGTCTGCTTTGACATGATTTCTATAATTGGATACCATTCCTAATACCAACAACTTTATAATGTACTGGATGCTTTTTACATGGCACTGGCACTAGTCAAGAGAGCAGAGTGTTAAGCAAAGGAGATTTGGCTGCTATTTCTAGCATATCAAGCAACCATGCATTGGCTCTCTTTTTGGCTCAAGTAAAAGTATGCACATATTTGTCAACAACTTGCTGTCCTGTTGCCACCAGCTAGAACTTTTACATGTTATACACTTCTATCTCTTTTCTAATCTAATTATGTAGTAATATTATCTAATTTATATTGCCATGCTTCTCATAAAAACCATTGAATATTCAATCTGAAAATTATAACAACATACCTTGTTTGATTTAGAAATGTCTTCTCTAACTTGAAGTGCTCCTGGTCCTGCTGAAGGCAAGCATGTTTGAAACACAGTTATTCTTCCTCCAGTTGGACTAAGAAGTTTATATGAAGCTTCTAAAGTGGCTCCTAGTGCATTTCCGGTTTCCATGTTGTTTTCAAAAAGCTGAGGAAGTTGTTGCAACAGGTCTTGCACAAGGTCATGGCTTTCATGTAAATTCACTAGCAAACTGTCAGGTAATGGAAGGAAAATATCTACAAAAAAAGTCAAAATAGTCAATTATAACCTTTAAGACAGTTTCATTTACATCGAAGTTTCTCAAGCATTTTTTACCAATGGGTCCCCTTGATTCCTATTTTACTTGGATGGACCCTCCTAACCATTTGATGTGTTTATCAAATCATATTACAATATATTATTAGGAATTATTCTTTTACTTGTTTCAGCCATGCGGCTGCAGTCATGTTGGAGCACAAAAAATTTTTTTTAATATTTTGCAAAGTTGTAAAAGCATAACCAATTTAATGCAGATAAATTCCAACAGCAAAATTTTACATGGACCTCCAAGAGCCATACAGATACTAGTTGAGACCCAATAATACAAGTTGTAAAATTTTTTTAACAAGTACATTTTGTCAATCAGAAATATCTTTATTATGTTAAATGAACTTATATTTTCTTCCTGATGAAAAATTTTCTAATTTTAACTTAGTGGAAAGGATGTAGATATTTGAAATACTGATGAACTTAAGACTTGAGTAATTAAGTTAAAACTGTTCATCATAGTTTGAACTATGACCAACCAAGATTTCAAATCTCAACCCACTTCTAAAGACAAATTGGGAATGTTATCCATTTTCCAACTAGATTTACTGAAGCATGTAGACTAACATAATTTGCTTAAAAGGACAAAACAATGCTTATTTCGCCCTTTCATTATCATATTTCTGTTGAAACACACTGCTCTGATTCAATTAATTTTAGAAATAAGAAAAAATTTAGTAAAACACATGTTGTTTTTAGTCTGGTGTTTAGAACAAAATTGCCATAGAATTTTGAGAAAAGGCTTTAGTTTAGATCACTTTTAAACAAGAAGTTTGTATCATAAAATCAGGGGCAGTCTCAGGTGGGTTGGTATCAAAAGGGTTAAACTTCTAAAAGGCAGAAACTATGAAGTGCCAGTTATAATGTTTTCAATATCTCTCTGTTCTGAGTTCAATTTAAATCTTTTAAGGGTCAACTCTGCATCCATGTGTCCTATCAATAAAATACCAGTCATGTATTAGGGTCGGTTCAACCAAATTACCTCCATATAACATAACTTCATGAGCTTTCTGTGACAAATAAGAATTCAATATTTCATGATGATGATGGTGCTAACATCTTAATATTTCAAACAATACATTCAAGATGAAATAAGATATATTCAGATGGATGTAGCATGTGATTGCTACAACTAGTAACAAATTCTGCACAAATGATCCTATGATTTAAATGGTCTCTATATTAGTAACAAATCAACTATAAAAGAATCACAACTCATACTAGGAGTGCCAATCTGACTTGCTTTTACTTATAGTAGTTGCAGGTGGGAAGAGTCACAGATTTGGGTGCAATCTCTGTCGGAACAATATGAGAAATAGGTCAAGAAGAAAGACAGTTTGAAAAAAAGACTACTTTCTATTTCTTCACTGAGAGGCATCAGCACTTAAGACAGATGTAAAGAGATAATGTAAAGTAAGTATTGCAGCATGAATGATAGCCTGGTAAAGGCAAGAAGAACAAGAAGATTGTTCATATCAAACAATGTCATATAAGAATAACATAGAACAGTGTTCTGCAACCTTTTTTTCACTTGCGGTACACTTATATTTTTTTTCAAAATTCAGCAGCACACCTGAACTAAAAATATAACTAAAAGTATTCTTTTACTCTTTTTTACTTGTTTCAGTCATTTGACTGTGGCCATGCTGGAGTCGAGCAAATTGACCCCAGGACTTATTCTTTGTAAGCCTAGTACTTATTCTATCGGTCACTTTTTGCCAAACTGCTAAGTTACGGGGACGTAAACACACCAGCATCAGCTGTCAAGCGATGGTGGGGGGACAAACACAAATACATATATATATATATATATATATATATATATATATATATATAGATATATATATATATACGACAGGCCTCTTTCAGTTTCCGTCTACCAAATCCACTCACAAGGCTTTGGTCGGCCTGAGGCTATAGTAGAAGACACTTGCCCAAGATGCCACGCAGTGGGACTGAACCTGGGACCATGTGGTTGGTAAGCAAGCTACTTACCACATAGCCACTCCTACGCCTATGTATAGTGAAAAAAATTATATTCAGGTTACACTGCTGCACACCTAGCATCATCTCGTGGCTCACCAGTGTGGAGCAATGATATGGAATGCATTAAGAGGTTAACTGTAAAACCACAGAATCTAGAATAAAAATTAGCAACATGTAAACTTACCATCTATGTCAGAGACAGTCAGCATTTGAGGCTGAGACAGACCTTCAGCTAAATTGAAAAAATGGATTGCTCTATCAAAAGCTATAAAACCTATCTGTGTACGTGAATCACCAGGCAATTTTTCTAGTTCTGCCAGCAAGGTTTTACATACAACTGTGAGATAACCTGAAAAATATAAATAAGATATTTAGAAAATTTCATTTGTGATTTTCAAAATGATTTTACCAATTACAAAAATATTTATCATGTATGAAACATTAGTTAAAAGAACAATTTATTTCAATTGTAACCTTTAAAACAAATGTTCACTGTATTCCTCCCAAATACTGAAGAGAGTCAAATTGCAGTAGAAACCTAATTCCTTCTCAATGATCTCAAAATTTTGTTTTAAAATTAAATCAAAAATTAAACTAAATCTTCATATCCTAAATAAAAACCACTATAATAACTAAGAGAGCAGGAATAATGTCAATTTAAATTCTTTGAATCACCTCCATTCTGTTAGGCAATGATACTGGAATAGCTCACATGTGATTGCTACAAATTGACACTTTTACATGAACTATTTAAATAAGGTTTTTCACAAAGGATTCTTTCCAGTCTCATTCAAGACAGTAATTGCTTCTAAGGTAAGTCAGATGAAGTGTTTTGCTTCAGAATAAACAGCAACCTATGTGAGAACATTGTTGGAGCTAACAAATTAAGAGCTAAAAACTGAGGTAGATTTTCTACGGTTGGATGCCTTTCCTGCTGCCAACCTTCCATTATACACTAAGCATAATAGCTTTTTACCACTACAAGTAGTGTTATATTATTGAAGGGTTTCACATTGATGCTAAAGTTTACATTTACTACTGAGTGCTGAATGCTGCAGTACTAATGTACCTATCTATTCCAATTATTTGTAGTAAGAGATGTAATAAAGATATGAGTGAAAGTCACAATGAGAAGAGAAATCAATTAAGTAAATAGTCTCATACACACCAGTTTCTATTGCATTATATGTTACATCCAAAACAAAGAGGTACACAGCTGGCTGAGGAGGTCGCAACTGGAAATATAGAAAATGAGTGAATGGATGAAAGACAAATTCAAGAAATTCATGACAAAATTCAAGAATGAACTATTACACTACATTCACAGAAATAAGCCTCTTGTCAGTAGATTTGAAAGAATGATTAAATCTACTGAATCTTTACTTCAATACATTGCATATACTATCAAAATAAAACTAATGTTCAAAGAATCATTTCTTTCTTTGTAAATAAAAGCTTTTGAATCTAGAATAGCTAAAAGTTCTGTTGTTTGTACTGCACAATAGGTATATTTCGAAGTGCATAGTTACTGAATATTGTAAGAATATTTGAAAAACTAATAAGCAATACTACAATTTTTCAAGACCCAAATTACCAATATCAAAGCCTGCATATATAACACTATAAATATGGAACAAAATCAAAGACAACATTTATCATATACAGAGCATTTATATTATTTATAAAACAACTGACTGATGAACAAATACATTGATCACTGTCATTCTCATTTAATGTCTACTTTTTCAATGGGTCAGACAACGTTTCTTGAGGCAGATTTTCTATGGATGGATGCCTTCCCTGTCAACAACCCTCACCTGTTTCCAAACAACGACATATTTCCCATAGCCAGACTTGTTTCTCACAGGAGACTAAAAAACAAAGAGCATCACTTGTGTGATGGTGATGCTCATTTACAACTATTATGGTTGAGAAGTAAGCTTCTTAACCACACAGCCATTCTTGTGCATGCATGCATACATGCATACATACATACATACATTTATATATAAGAATCTATAGCTCAGTGGAGCAGCTCTGTACTTTATTCACTGGGACTATGGTTTCAAGTCCAGGAATATGCAATTTCCTTTGATATGAAAGTAAAGATATAATTCAGTATATTAAGATTTGTTGAAGCTTTACCAAAGCAGACCACAAGATAATATTAGATATTGAAATAAAAGATTCATTTTGCAAAAATAAAAATGTTAAAATATAACCAATGGTTTAAATTAAAGATAAATTTACTCAATTTCATTTAAAACTATTTTTCAGTTGGAGCAAAAATATTCAGCCTTCAGTAGGCCACGTAACATGAATATTATAATAGCAAATTATTATTCAGAAAATTTTTTTTTCAAAGACGCACCATGTATTCAGAAGGTGCAATGAACTCAATTGTAGAAGATCTCACTTCAGGTCTGCGTTGTGGATCTCCATATGTTCTTGATACGGGATCGAAAGAAAATTCTTCTGGTACTGTAAAGAATTGTGAAAATAAGGGTTATGAAATTTGACTGTAAACTTCTTCAACATATAGATTATAAAAACAATTCATTAAAAAGAAAAAGAATCAATATAGCAACTACATCACAATTATTTCATACAATTGAAACATTACACAGAAGAAATGTCAGGTTATACTAACAAAATAAAGTAAATAAATACTAAATTAACCTCGGGTTAAAAAAGATTAATTAAACCTCATACAAATAAACAAAATTGATTGTGTTATGATCAGAAACATAAAAGTGTAAAGTTCTTTATTCTTTGTAAACATTTCAAAACAAAATTTCATTTTAATGAACAGTGCTAAATAAAGCTTCAATATTTACACGTATTTCTAAAAGTCATTGAAAATTATTATACATAACCTAACCAGATAGAAAAAGGAGAAAACAAACCTAGTATGAAATTTTACTCCTACTTTTTGATTAAAATAAACTCATACACTACATGATCATCAATTGCTTTCTTTCTGATATTTCATTAGAAATATTGAAATACTTAAGTAAAAATTTTGATAGACTGCTCATGAATAAAAAAAATGCTAAATTTTGTAAATGCCTCTATGCACAGAAATTGCAACAAATCTAAAAATATGTGTATGTTGATATATGCACTAATACAATTTGATATTTGTGAAAGTACATTTATTAAGAAGATAGCTTGCAGACAAGTCACTCATTTGAAAGCCCCAAAGAAAAAGTAATATTTATACAAAGCAGACAATGTAACATTGAGGACACATATACTTAACCTTAATGACACTAATTCGGTGAATCAATATTGATCATGAGTATTGGTTCTAGCACTAGAAACTGAGGAAGGTGCTCAGTGTGCATGTGCATAAAATATAGATTGCACTCACCTGCTTCTCCTTCATCAAAGCCACTATGATCATCACCTAAATACCATATTGGGAGTATACTATCAGAGCAGTAAGGGAATGAGCAGTGCTTATTCCAAAGCAATATATAATGCACTTAAATGCAAAATTCGACAAAAGTATGCATAACTGCACCTATCTAATTGAACTTGTGTGGCTAGTGAAAGAAAACCCACTATTGTTGAATAAATCTCTAAGCAGAAAAAAAATACAAGCAACCTGATTGAAAAGAAGTTAAAGCCTTCTTCTGTGTGTGCGTGTGTGTGTATCTGTATGTATGTGAAGTTATATATATATTTATGTGTGCGTGCGTGTGTGCGTATTCTTTTATTTGTTTTAGTCATTTGAGTGCGGCCATGATGGAGCAACACCTTGAAGGGTTTTAGTTGAACAAATCTACCCCAGGACTTATTTCTTAAGCCTGGTACTTATTCTATCAGTCTCTCTTGCCAAACAGCTAAGTTACAGGGATATAAACACACCGACACTGGTCATCAAGTGGTGATAGGATGGTGGGCAAATACACACAAACACATATATACAATGGGCTTCTTTCAGTTTTCATCTGCCAAATCCACTCACAAAGCTTTGGATGGCTTGAGGCTATAGAAGACACTTACTCAAGGTACCACGCAGTGGGACTGAACCTAGAACCATGTGGTTGGAAAGTTGGGAAGCAAGCTTCTTACCACACAGCCACACCTTATATATTAAGGTTAATATATAAATTCATGTCATAACATATAGGTTCAGTCTGATGAATTATTGTTGATGATTATCAAATACATCACACTTTTCAAAATTTTGATTGTTTTTTATATTTTTTTTCATTTTGTTATTGTTGTTCTATCTTCAAACCAATTTTATTTCAATTGTAGCTGTTTACTTATAATACTAACATATTTCAGAAAGGCAAAGTTTCATAACTTTTCATCCTATCCACTAAAAACCAAAATTTTCTCGATTTTTCTTAAGTAAACTTTGTTTCTTTCAATAATATAGGAGCTGAATACAGAAACAGAATATTTGCTACTTCTATAAACAAAATATAAAATGAAATGAAAAATTTTTAAACAGGACAATGTATATGACAACTTTTGAAGAATACAACATTAAATTTTACTAATTTCTGTATATTGTATGTACTGCTTAAGATAATTGAACAAGCACATAATTAAAAACTGAGACATTCACTGAAAGACCTAATGAAAACACTTGTTTACTCATCAACTAGTGTTAGTGAGGTTAAAAGCTAAATTTTACATATATACTGAAATTTTTTAAGATAATTCATATAAGATCAATTTCATGTTCAAAAATCAGAGAAGATAAATGTTAACATGGGAAATTCCTTGCATCTTATCTTGTCTTCACATTTAGCATTAACTTTTGATTTTTAACATCTAACTTCAAATAATATGAAAGGGCCATTTATCATTATTTTATAGTGGTTTTAGAACTAGTAGAAGTGGTTTTAGGAGGCATTTATTTACAAAATTAAATAATTACTAACAAATAAATAGCTAGAAAGATAATCAGTAAAGAAAAAAATTAATTATACTGGTGATAAAATTTTTTAGAGAATATATTAAGTTTCAAACAATCAGAAATTCACACAAAAGATAATAATCTGTATTTTACTCAAAGAATACTAGAATATACAATTTGTGTTGATTTTTTATATTTTATTTCATACTGATGAGATAAAAGCAGTCAGTTAATGTTCTTGAACACTTGTAAGTTAATTGTTGCAGGAAAAATATGGAAAGGGAAAGAATTTCAGATAGGTGATGTTCTGAGGAGTAGGACTTAAGCTTAAGTAAGAAGGGAAGAGTGAGGTGGGAGTGCATGAAAAGAAGTGATACAAAACTAGCAAGTTCAGAGAAGCAGATGTTACAGCTGTAGCAGTAGAAAATGCAGAAGAGATAGCACATCTATGATCTGATTTCATTGGGTTTTGGCAAGCAACTTCTTGCCAATCCAGGGGATGGCCTCCTTTTCTGTTGTGTGTGGTCTAGGATGTCTGCAGCTGCAGCACTGTCCTTGTGATGGAAGTAATACAACATTCTAGATCTCACTTTGTGAAAGGTTTGTAATTGTTGGATGCTGAGGTATTTCTTGGTCCTGACATCACATCTTTGTGATGCAATCATTGATATGCTGAAAATATGGAACTGCAAGGAGAGATTCCCACTGATTGCAAAATCTAAAATTTGTAACCTTCAGAGCTCTAGTTGATTATTGTTCAAGTTTAAGGGGAACAGGCCAAGATACCGCTTTCCAGACATATGTAGTGATTGTGTCTGTGGGCTGTTGAAGCATAAAGAACACTAAGATCTCATTGGAGAATTATTTTCTAGATCTCTAACTCAATTAGTCAATGCAAATTTGGCATGAGGTGCTAGGGTTGTGTGTAGATGACACTTTGGTATGAAAGGTTAGAGAGGAATGAAGGAAAGTAACATTTGCACATCCACATAAGAATAGGCATTGATGGTGGTGATTCATCATCATCATCATCATTGTTTAACATCTGCTTTCCATGCTGGCATGGATTGGATGGTTTGACTGAGGACTGGTGAGCCAAAGGCTGTACCAGGCTCAATCTGATCTGGCAAAGTTTCTACAGCTGGATGCCCTTCCTAACGCCAACCACTCCGAGAGTGTAGTGGGTGCTTTTAGATGCCACAGGCACAAGGGCCAGTCAGGCGGTTCTGGCAGCGACCATGCTCAAAAGATGTTTTTACGTGCTACCTGCACGTGAGCCAGTCCGGCGGCACTGGCAACAACTACGCTCAAATGTTGTTTTTGTTGATCTATATAAGGGGAAGACTGGGTGGGAGAAGCCAAACGTTAGGTATCTCAGAGTTAATAAAGGCTGAGTCAGACAGAGCTGCATCAGAATGTTTTAATAGTGGATCTCACAAGAAACCTCCAATCCATGAGACAAGAAACACAGTTTCATCAAATTTCTCAAGTGTGAAAATATACTGGCAAGACAGGAGACTGGATCTTGGTAGAACTCTACAAAAGCCATATTAGTAGTCATTTAGTTGGAGAGAGAAATTCAAGGAAATGGAGAAGATGAGTATTAATGATTCGCTCTATCATCTGTGAAATGCTGAAAGTGAAGGCAATAAATCACTATGTGGCAGAGTCAGAGGAATTGCCCCTCTTGGGAATGGAACACACTTGAGAGAGAGAGACTGAAGAGATTGACAAGGATAAGAGTGAGCCTTGAATGTAATGTTTAAGGGCAATGCAAAGAACATAGTCAGACCCAGTGGACTTATTGGTTTGAAGCAATCTGGGGTATTTTTGCATTTGGCATGTATCTAAAGATAGTGGTGAGCCTGGTAGAATATAGAAATAGAGTTTTTGGAGGAAATTTATCTAGTGCTTGCAATGTGAAAATGGATGTAAATTGGGTAACAAATATAGGGTTTTCTTTGTATTAGTATTGCTTACAGACCAACATGGTTGAGAAGTAGAGTCCACAAAGTTGGTAGAGATCTTTTGGCAAGGAACCAAAATGATCAGTTATAGTTTGGTAGACAGAACTTGTAGGCTGTGAGATGCATAGAAGCATCCTTCATTGTTTCTAGTGATGGTCTTACAGATGTTGCAGTAGTAAGGTTTCTACTGGGTAGTAAGGTTTCTCTAGGCCTTGTAGGCCATATTCTTTGCTTGAACTGTAATAATGCAGTTAGTGAAATACTTGAGGGATTTTGAGTTATGAAACTTTTTTTTTTTATGCATGAGATGCCTATTTCAAAATCAAAGGTGAAGCACATGCAATACCATGAATAGAAAGCACAGAACTGGAACTCCAACAAGTCAGGTGATCTGAAGTTCCAGAGGGTCCAGGAGGGGTGAAATTGTTGTGGATGAGTAGCTAATGAGAATAAGGCAGTAGTTAGGTGACCTGATGGGTGCAGATACAGTGACAGTATGACAGAAGCTGGCTTTGGAAGTGAGAAAAGAGAACAAGGGTGTTTAATGTGCCAGTGCATTGATAAGACAAGCAAATGACATTTATTGTTGTATTTTATATTGTTTCGCAACATTAAACTGTTTGAGAAAATCATCATCATTTAACGTCCGTTTTCCATGCTGGCATGGGTTGGACAGTTTGACTGGAAACTGGTAAGCTGGAGAGCTGCACCAGGTTCCAATCTGATTATAATTAAGTGAAAATTTTGCTAATGGTTTAGCAACATTTTCAAAACAATTTGATCTTGATTTTCTTGTATAACAATGAGAAAAATGAAATTTTAACAACAGAAAAGTGAAGCCACTTTCCCTGACTTTACTATAGTATTGAGAGTTTGAAATTGGGTTCTGTTTTTTCATTCCCTTACTAACAAAGGAAAAAATTTCTTCTACACATTATTTTGGAGTTATACTTGTTTGACTCAATCAGAGATCATGTGGGGAACTTGAATCAATTACAATAGTGTCGGTGACCAGCTCAAAGATATACAGCAGGGTTTCTCAAACATTTTTTATGTATGAACCCCTTTAATTACTATTTTATTCTGGTGGACCCCAATAGCCATTCAATGTTTCAAAACTAGTTTTATAGAAACTTCTTTCAAAATTCTTATTTTAGGTTTCAGACATTAACTTGTGTAGGTTGAACAATGTAAAGTGTTAAAGAAAGAGACCAATCTGTTGCTTGAAATACATACCAATGCATACATCTAAAGTGAAATTTTTTCAGAGACCCTTAAAATACTATCATGGGTTTCCAATTTATCATTTTGTTGTGTGGACCCCCAAAAAATCTTTCATAGACTCTCAGGGGCCATATGGACCCTGGCTGAGAACCACTGATATACAGTATGTACAGCTTTGATATTTTAAGTGCCTGCGGCATGTGTAAGGACTTTCAAGCGAGATCGTTGCCAGTGCCCCTGGACTGGCTCTTGTGCGGGTGGCACATAAAATACACCATTTTGAGCATGGCCGTTGCCAGTACTGCCTGACTGGCCTTCATGCGGGTGACACGTAAAAGCACCCACTACACTCTCTGAATGGTTGGCGTTAGGAAGGGCATTCAGCTGTAGAAACTCTGCCAAATCAGATTGGAGCCTGGTGTAGCCATCTGGTTTCACCAATCCTCAGTCAAATCGTCCAACCCATGCTAGCAAGGAAAGCGGACGTTAAACGACGATGATGATGAATATAACAACGGAAAAGAATATAACAGTATATGTATGCTTTTGAGTGGCTATCATGACGTGTTCAATATGTGTGTGTTATGTTATATATAACATTTCAGTTTTATTAACTCATGATGCATGCCAGCTAATGGCATTCATCAGATAAAGCATTTTGTCTTTTAAAATTCTTTAAATGTTGATTTCAGGTCACACAGATTGGCGTTCTGTGTACAGCAAGTAATGGATTCTGCAACAGCTACATCTTCATAATTTGGATGGTGAAATCTTACAAAATTTTGGATGGTAGTTGTTTCTGTAACAGCATTCTATAAACTAGTAGAAACATTTCAATTAATTTCTTCTTGCTTCCTACATTAGAATAGAATGATACTCAAAACCTTGCGCAGATCTCTACATTTCACAATTTGAATAAGCCATACACTCGATGAAGTCACTATCAATAAATTATAAGAACTAGTGTGTGTGTATTTGTATCATCATCATCATCGTTTAATGTTCGCTTTCCATGCTGGCATGGGTTAGACGATTTGACTGAGGACTGGCGAACTAGATAGCTGCACCAGCCTCCAATCTGATCTTGCAGAGTTTCTACAGCTGGATGCCCTTCCTAACGCCAACCACTCCAAGAATGTAGTGGGTGCATTTACGACCCACCGGCACGAGGGCCAGTCAGGCGGTACTGGCAACAGCCACGCTCAAAATTGTGTTTTTTACATGCCACCTGCACAGGAGCCAGTCTAGCGGCACTGGCAACGACCTCTCTTGAATGTTGATAAGCATAGCATATCTCAAAAGGTCTCGGTCACTAGTCATTGCCTCAGTAAGGCCCAATGTTCGAAGGTCATGCTTCACCACCTCATCCCAGGTTTTCCTGGGTCTACCTCTTTCACAGGTTCTCTCATACATATATATATATATATATATATATATATATGGATGAAATTTTTACATCAACTTAAAAATGATGATGATTATATAAATATAAGATTTTTATATCAAAACTGTTTCTGAGCTGTTTAATGTGCTCTATATCAATTTTTGGGTGAGGCTATTTTATAAACTAATTCTTGTAATATAATCTTTCAAATAAATAAAAAAAATTCTAGTTTTAGGAGAGGAGATTGATATAAAAAAAAACCAGAGTGTTAACACAGCCAAATCTAATATACTAGTTGTCATTGTTGTGACTCAAAAGCCCAGGAGCAACAAGAATTGGTATTTGATTGATATGCTAAAGATGCAAGAATAGTTACACAAACAATCAGATCTCTGTCTCGCAACAAGATATCAAGGCTTTAACCAAAACACTGGGGTTGCTAACAATACAAGGAATTTTAAAATGAAATTAAGAAGTACACAGTTCACTGGAAATTGAAAATAATAAATTCTGACAATTAGTACAAGAGGTAGATCTAGTAATAGTATGGAGACTAAAGTTAGCTAGCTTCAAAAATATATTACTGTATAGCAAAGAAATGGATTCTCTGTTTGTGTTACATACCAGAGATCTGTTTGTGTATCTCTACATAAAGCAATATAAACAATATATAAAGCAGTGAAATATAGACAGCAACTATAAAAGATCTGCACTGTCAGCAGTGATTTATTGGATGTGCAATATTGCAAGATGGAGTGTAAATGAGTTGGGAAAGTGATGTATCCTCATTACTGTTGAGTTCAACAATTAGAAACATCATAGGGCCTAGAATTGTGCCATTTTTTTTTTTTTTTGTTCAACTCTAATAATCAATTGTAAATTGCTGAGTATAGCATTTGTGTATAGAAAAAAATAACTATTTTTTTATTAAAAAAAATTGTTTATATAATTTTATAAAATGACTAAAGCTTTATAAACACTTACAGTCATTGATTCTATAACACAGGTTGCACTTCCATCGAGTACGATCCACAAAACTTATAAAAGGATTGATGTATGTGCGACAGGAACGACAACGTACAATCACAGTGGATGTTATCACAGGCAGCTGCTGCAAAATACATAACAAAAACAACAGTTATAGGAAAAAGACCCACACACATGTAAAATAAATGCCTAATTTTCAATGCATTAAGTAACAAGCTGAAACAGTATTTTTTTAATTACATTTAACTCAGATAAATTCAACAGATAAATGAATGGGATGAAAATGGTAAAATGGATTAAAATTTCTATAATCTTTCACCAGAAATGATAAAAACAAGGTTAACCTCATATAAAATATAGCAATGAAGAATTCACTACATCAAATGAAGGGGGGAAAGATGTGGAGAATCCTTTAAAGTAAAAAGAGAATGCTCTGGTTTTCACCAAGTTAACAATCAGTAGGAACTTGTGAATCTGGCAAAAATCACACCAAATCTGTAAGTCATGAAACCAATTATACTTGTTTCTATCAACCAAGGAAAAGACTACATCATTTTTAGGATACATACAAGTGTCTGAGAAACAGTCTCATACAATCTAGTCATCATTCTTGCCATTTTAACAAACATTTTTCTATGTAGGAATGGATTGAGTAGATCATCATATAATTTCCATTCACCATCTCAATCCTTGTTATATCGGGACTTTAAAGATTAAGGTCTTAAGAGCTGACCTTAACTCATTTCTACTTCCTGAATCATCTACTACAAATATATTCCACTGTCAGCAAGCAGCACCTTTTCATTCATTGTCTATATCAGAGAAGTCGTTTCATAAATCCATTAGCTTCAACTGTTCTTGCAACCAACCAAGTTAAAGATACACATTAAACAGCCCACACTTGATTTATTTTCCTCTGCCTTGACAAAGTTTCTACAATTTATACCTGAATCTCAAAACAATGCAGTGCAACAAGCCTTACACAAACTTCATATCTACTTTTACATCAAGGAAAAAAATAACCTTTTGTTGTTAACGAAGGTGATAGCACCCCACATTTCTTTCCTACATGTCTTAAGTCACCTAGGTTGTTAATGTGGGTATTCTGAACAATTATCTATTTTTCTGTCACAGAAGTCCTAGTCCTCAGTTAATCTGTCAGAGATTCTGTTGCAATCTTTGTACTTGATGTTAGTCAAAAATAGGAATTTTATATTTTTACAGAGGGTACTCATCATCCCAAGTAATTTCCAACTATCAAATGCTCCCTATATCAACTCTAATTAATATTTAATGGTTGTTTATTCACATTTCACACTGGCATTGGAAATGCTAAAAAGAAGTTATGGTCCCGTGGTCTGTCAATATCAGAGGGTAGTGAGTAGTCAGAATCATTTGGTATTTGGCTATAGTCTTATATGTTATGAGTTCAAATCTTACTAAGATCAACTTTGCCTTTCATCTTTCAAGAGTTCCCAAAATAAAATACCAGTCCAGTGCTGGATGTAAATATATCTGGCTATCTACACCCAAAATACTTGGCCTTGTGCCAATATTAAAAATTAGTATTGTAGTAAAGTAGCTTTCAACAAACTCTTCACTATATTTAAAATGGTTGCTATACTTCATACCCAAAATCTTAGGTCAAATATCTCATAATTGAATTATGAAATTTAACCCAAACCATCACATTGAACAACTTATGTCTGCATGTACAGAGTGCTTATCAGATATCTCTAAGATTGTTCTAGAAGAGGCAACTGGAGCAATTCAACAACTAATCCAGCACCAACAAAAGGCAATTATGGCTGGCATACCATAAGAAATTTCACATTTTAAAATATAAATTTTGTCCTCCCACAGGACAACTGGCGTAGGTGTGTTTACATCCCTCTAACTTAGAGTTTTGGTAAAGGAGACCAATAGAATAAGTACCAGGCTTAACATAAAATAAGTACTAGGGTTTAATTCATTCAACTAATGACCGAAACAACTAGAAGATAAAAGTAAAAAGATAATCATCAATGCTGTTCACAACTTTAACATTTAATTAAAATTTTAAAAAGACCTTTTCATTGCTACAGATAATTATGACAATAGGCAAATACAGTTGAGTGATTAACATGCTGAACTTCTGAATCATAAGGATCATGAGTCAAACCCTGATAGGAGGAATGAGTTTGGTGAAGTACATCACAATCTATCTAGGAGAAAATGGTAATTTGACTAAAATTTAATAAATTGAGGAAAAAAAAAAAGTTAACAAAAATAAATTACTAAGAAGATTTTAATTTAAATTGGTAAGTACATCAGTAAGAGCAAAGGTGAAACAGATGTTTAGCATAGCCAACAATTGTTTATCAATCAACAACAATTATCTGGAAACCAATGACGAAACTGTTGGAGATTATGATACATTTCATAAACAACTCATCATTCTACGTTCATTTAGCAGATTAAACAACAACAACAATAATAGTAAGGCTGTAAAGTGCTGAAAAACGTTTGACAAAAACAAAATAATACATGTAATCAGTTCAATTAATACAATGGTCAGCTTATCTCATGATACAATAATAACATTTTACAACATAGCTATTATTAATATAGAGCAGAAGTGTCAAACTGGATCATCAAATTTCCAAGTTCAAATCCCACTAATATACACCGACTTTCATCACCCAGAAACAACAACAACAACAACAACAACGATACCACCACCACCAGGTCAACCCTCATCTAGAAGATCTATGATCAAAAATATTTCAGTTATTACTATGCCATCTAGTTGTTATTTCTAGCAAGGTGAGCAACCATAAAAGCTCCCCACTTATTGGCTCAATAAATACTAGTACAATAATAGCGTACTGAAGTTTGTTTCAGTTGACAATAATCTTCACTTCACACTTGAAGAGCTAGTAAAACTCATAAAGAAAATACTACGTACCGTAAGATCTTTAAATGGATGGATAATTACTCCTAATGGTAATCGAGATTTGGTCAATAACGCTGCAGTCTGGGGTACAGCATTTAACGTACAACGGAATATGCTGGAAATAAAAAGGTTAAATAGCTGAAACATCTAGTAACAATGAATTACAGTAGATAACATGATAAAGTAGGATTCAGATATCCAGTAAGTTTCAGAGATAGCGATTATTCTAGTATAGGTTTCATCCATTAGACAATAAGAAGCTGTTAAAAATACTTGAAAAGGTATATGTGCTTATTGTTTTAGCTAAAAAGTGTTGCAGTATATTGTTCTTTTTATACTTTCTTCATCACCATCATCATTTAATGTCCGCTGTCCATACTGCTATGGCTTGGATGGCTTGACCAGAGCTGGCAAGCTGGGGAACTGCACCAGACTCCAGTCTGATTTGGCATGGTTTCTACAGCTGGATGCCCTTCCGAAAACCAACCACTTTACAGAGTGTGCTGGATGTTTTTACGTTGCACCACACAGGCGGTTTTACATGGCACTGCACAGGTGCTTTTACGTGGTACTGCCATGAGCACTTTTCACCACTAGAGGGACCAGTCTTAACACTTCTACTATGGAGCATGGGTCTTCTTGAGTACAGCAAGGCACCTGGCATCTCAGTCCTTTGTCATCTCTCCTGAAAGGTTCAAAGTCCTGAGGTCATTCTTCAGTACTTCATCTCATGTCCTTCCTGGGTTTCCTACTTCCCATGTGTTCCATCTACTTTGAGAGATTGGAACTTCTGTTATAGAGCTGTTGGCATCCATCCAAATCACATGACCAAACTAGTGCAGTCTTCTCTCTTGCATACAGCAATTAATTCCTTTTATGCCTAACTTCTCTCTCAATGATTAATGCTGTAATTCTTCACCATGACCTAAGAAATTTTATATGTATCATATGAAAGACTGAGAAGGAAAGATAAAAGTAAAGTGAAAAAAATGAAGTTAGTTTGGTTCATTTCCAGCATACTTAAATATTCTTTTATCGTAACAACATAGCATATACACACAAACAGCTGTGTAGAGATGGAGTTTGCTTCATAACCCTACAGCATCTTGGATAAGTATCTTTTACTAAAACCCAAGACCAACCAATGTTTTGTGAGGGAAATGGTAGACAGAAACCCTATAGAGGACTGTTGTGTGTGTTTGTAGTACAAACTAGCCTGTCCTGATTCCATTTATGCAGATACTCTAACAAGGATCTGGAATAGTCTGTTATGTCTGACCCAAGTTGAAAATTCTGATATTGTGCATCTCTTCTAAGCATAATAGTTTGTGTGTTTGTGTGTGCGTGCGTGCATGAACATATCAATCTTGAACCAACCTGACACTGTCATTTTGAAATTCGATTTAAGCTTGTGCTTGCTGAATGTTTTGCTATAACCTCTTAGTAGAAGAAGGCTGGTTTGATTTCACAGAAACCTACTCCATATTATTTATGGATGCTCTATATTTTGCCAAGTACAGAGAATCCATTATTACAATCCACAATAACTGACATAAGGACAAGCTTTTGTCTACTTGTGCTTCACTTGAATGAGATGAGATAAATAAAAACCCATATCCACAAACTATATTTTCCACAAAATCTTTGGAGGTAAAATATAAATATCAAGTGCTACTCACTCTGGACTTGCATTTGTTTTACTAAATTCATATGGTAAACAGTTAATAGGTGTCTCAACTCCTTCTGGGCCGATGAGTTTTCGTTGCTGCATCAAATCAACGACATCACTAATAGTGTCCTATGAAATAAATAGAAATGTAATCACTTAATACAGAATAACAATTATCTTCTATTTTTTACTTGTTTCAGTCACTTGACTGCAGCCATTCTGGGGCGGGCACTGCTTGAAGGGTTTTACTTGAACAAATTGACCCCAGGACATTTTTTTTAAAGCTTACTATTTATTCTATCAGTCTCTTTTGCCAAACTGCTAAGTCACATGGACATAAATACACCAGCACAAAGACACACACACACACACACATATACATGTGCATGTGTGTGTATACACACACACACACACACACACAATGAGCTTCTCAGCTTGTCTACCAAATCCATTCATGAGGCTTTGATCAGCCCAAGGTTACAGTAGAAAACATTTGCCTAAGGTGCCACATAGGGACTGAACCTGGAACCATGTGATTGGGAAGCAAGCTTCTTACCACACAGTCACATTAATATTTACTGTGTTCCATATATAGTTACATGGTTCAGTATACAAAACAGTTTGTATTTCCTTCACATGTGTTTTAGTGTATTAATTCAGTAAATGAAAAACCCCTCATGATCAGTATGCCTTGTTAAAATTAGGTAGAGAAGCACCAGGAGATCCAAATAGAAAGAAACTGTGGAAGCGGAATGAAGACCAAGCAAGACAGGAGGAGAAGTGTTGTGAGCAAATCTTAAGACACTGAATCTCACAAAAGATGTGACATTGGAAACTAAGAAGTGGTGGGATGCTGCACTGGAGAGGACCCTTCTAATCCATGCGAGCATAGAAATAAAGATGTCAAAATGATGACAATGTTCAACAAAAGAAATGAACACTTTTATTTTGCTGTAAAATTTGATTTTATTGTTACAAGGCACTCTGCAATTTTCTGAGTTCAGTACCACTGTGTGGCACCTTGGGCAAGTATCTTCTACTATAGCCCCAGTCCAGCCAAAGCCTTGTGAGTGAATTTGTTGAAGAGAAACTAAAAAAAAAAAAACAATCATCAACATCTTCAGTTCTCTTCTTTGTTATAACCAGAAATGGCGCTGATGAAAATAGCATTAATTTTTTTTAGGTCGTTCAATTTTTCTCAATTGATCAATAGACCAATTGAGTAAAACCAATCAGTAATGTACCGATAATGACTACTGGAAAGAGTTGTAAGCCAGATTTGATCCAATAAAGGAAAAATATGTAATGACCATCATTTTAAAATTGTTTTATATATATGTGTGTGTGTGTGTGTAAGTACTTGTGCCTCCTAACAGAGAGGGATATCACAGCATCATCATCATCGTTTAACGTCCGCTTTCCATAAGTGTCACCATCATGCATGCAATTGTTTGTTTTCAGTCTTTTGAGAAAGCGTGTCTGGTCAGTGGGGAAATATTACCCTACTAGGAAACAGGTGAAAGAAGGTAACAGAAAGGGAATCCAGACATAGAAAATCTGCTTCAAAGGATTCTCTTTGACTCATGTGAGTATGGAAAAGTGGTTGTTAAATGATGTTGATGATAATTTGATGATCATTATCATCATCATTATCATCAATTTGATATGCTTTTCACAGCTTGGAATAAAAATGGAACTGTTTAATTTTGTCCTATTTATGTCTCATCTTCCAAGATATTGGAAGATGGTAGTAGAAAGCCTTATTCCATATGAGACTAAATAAATGCTTATTAAATACACTGATATGTCTCTGTTTACATATATCACAACCCAAGCTGCATTGGTACTCAGCTTATCAGTGTTAGGCACTTAACTTTGTACTATTACATAAATGAGTTTTAGCATTTAAAGCTCTTCTTAGGACTTTAAAGATCACCTCTTCTAATGTTCCCTCCCCTCTCAAAGGTTCTCTGTCTTGCAAGTTACTTGGTGACCCTGGATGGTACTGGTGCCACATAAAAAAGCATTTAGTCCACACAGTAAAGTGGTTGGCATTTGGAAGGGCATCCAGCTGTAAAACCATGCCAAAACTGACCTCGCCTGTGCTGTTGCTATGTAAAAAGCACTCAGTCCATTCTGTGGGGTGATTAGCGTTAGGATGGGCATCGAGCTGTAAAAACTGCACCAAAGCAGACACAGAAATCTGGTGCAGTCTTCTGCCTGGCTAGCTCTTTTCAAACCATCCAATCCAGGCCAGCATGGAAGGCAGACATTAAACAATGATGATGATGGTAAAGTCTAGATCAGTAGGAAATATATATATACACATACATACAACTGCAAGTGAAATAGCTATTACTAATATATCAATCCCAGATAATATTGACATATTGGAGTTACTGCAAACCTTACTCAATGGATATGTAGTGACACCACCACCACCACTGAATTGTTTAAGGAAATCAATGACAAATCCAACTTCGAATTTATCCAGTTTGACATTGTGTTGTTTTACCTATCAATTCCTCAAATTTTCCTCCAACAAGCACTTGAGTTCAGTAAAGTATATACAACTACTACTGAGCAACACTTATCTTGACCATATTGTAAAAGAATTTAGCAAGGTTTAGGAATTCAATGTAAAACTCGAAGCAACATGTATACAGAAGGAAGAGACAAATGAAAACTCAGATCACAATACCTTTGTACTAAGATTGCTCATTCCTCCAGTAAGACCAGCCATTCCTCCACTTGTAGAATATTGTGAACTTTGTTGTTGCTGGGGTTGATATTGTTGTGGTTGTTGAGGATGTATTGACTGTTGCAATTGTTGTGGAGGTTGCTGCATCTGTTGTGGGGGTTGTTGCAACTGTTGTGGTGCATGCATTGGACTTCCTGAATAAACTGGGGGCATTCCTGAAGTTGACATGTTTGCTGGGTGAGCTGGAGATTGCATCTGAGAAGGCTGAAATGAAAAACAAATTTTAATAAAGATTCTCAACTAAAAACTAGATACAACAAAAGGATTCTATCTGTATCAATGACAAATGACATTTCATTCTTGGTAATTCAAGCCTACATGTGGCAAAGTAGGCTTTGGAATTAATAAGATAGCTTCTGTAGGCTTAATGCTATTATAAACTGACTAATCCTGTACAAAACAGTAATAAGTAATAGAAGGTACACAGTCTAAAAGTTTTGTCTCAAACCTCTTGCTAAGCAGTGTAATGGGATAATTTCAAATGTGTTAAGACAGCATACAAGAGGTTTGGTGGTTCTGTAAATGTTAAGTATCAAAATATATGAGTAAACTGTACTGCAAATTCAATCAACTACATGTCAGAATAGAACAGTAAACAAAATATGATATGATGATGATGGTGGTAAACATGAAAGTGATTGTTATAAAAGCACAACAGGAGTACTGAAGAGGCAAGTTTATGGCAGTATTGTAGGGCACTGAACTGTTAGGCTGGTTAAACTAACCTCCAAATGGACCAGAACTGGTATGAAATAATGAGTGGAGTGGCCAGCTTTACCTAGTAATAGGTGAGAAGGAACTATTTCTGAAGTCAGACAAAGGTAGCAAATACATCACATCATACTTTATTCTAATTACAATTTGATTAGATCATTCTTCAGTTGCTTGTGAAAAGGAAGCATTCTAATGCATGGTACTATAGGCATGCCATGGCTGCTGATACACCAACATGTGCATGAGCTGCACCACTTATAGAGATTCCTTGATGATTCCTATGTGGATGCTGTTTCTAAGGCACATCTTTCTGCACCTCATTTTGTCGATAGGTCTGCAATCCTGGGTGGGCACCTGACATCTTGAATATCAATAGATGCTCACTACCCATTACCACTCAAACATTGAGATTGGTGGAAATTCCAATCTAGCAATACATAGAGGATTAGTAGTAAACCTTCTTGGAGAAACTGGGTATTGACAAAAGTGAACTGGCTAGTCTGTTCTGAACTGGAGACTACTGTGAATAATTTCCAGAAATCCTTAGCCTGACAGGGAGCACTGCTGGATTAAAATAAACTCTACAAGCATAGAAATGCTGCCAGAGAAGCAGTCAGAGGAATAAAACTGTTCTGCATACACTTGTTCAATGTTCAAGTATTGCTGACTTGTAGAGTTATATCAAGCGACTGCTGTCACATGTGGGATAGATCTGGCTATCAGTCAAGTCCATTCATGATGATTCTCTCCATTCCTGACTGCCTCTAACCAGACAGGGAAGGCAACCTTCCTCTGTCTGGTAGCTATAGTGAAAAAGGTTGTGTGGGTGGAAGGTCTGAGGACAGACAATCTCTCTTTGGTAGAACCCACCTTGACACAATCAAGTTTTGCTTGAAAAGCAATATTAGGTTGGGAAGGGAGCTGTTACACCCAAGTGAATTCATAGTAAGATGGGTGAGAATTGCATAAAGGGTAAGAATGGATAAGACTGATCTAAATTTACACCTGTATACAAAAGATACAAGAGAGATGGCGAGAACATTTGCCCTTGGTGTTCTGAGTGATCTTGAATCTGTGAGGAGGCTCCTTGATTGGCCATAGATGTATCAGAGGGACTGCATCATCATCATCATTCTTCATTATTTATATACTATATATACTTGTATTTCATGATTTTTTTTTACTTAATTCAATTTTCTATGTAAACCCCAACAGTTAATGCCTGCTTTTGTAATTGTTTCTCTTCATTTGTTGCACAGGTGGAAAATAAAAGAAATCATTATGGCTATCTTTTTGCATGAATTTCAAACAGTAAATAATGAAAGTAACAAACTATTAGAAAGTAAAACAATTACCATTTGAGGATACTGACGCTTTCCAGTTATTCGTCCTGTGCTCGGTGGTGCACCTGTTTGAGAAGGCAAAGATTGAGGTGGCATGGACACTGAAAAGATAAGTGGAAAATTCATAATAAAACTATTATTTTAAGATAAAATGAAGTAAAAACAAACAAAGATATCTAATATATTTACATAAGAAAACAATTCTGCAAAAGTTTTAAAATTTCAGCTATTGCAGCATGCCTTTCATAAGTGCATTCAATACTCTTGTCTCATTACAACACAACAAAGCAAGAAATAAATGAAAATCATTGTTAGAAATAAAGTTCAATTACATTTTATGCCAGACATTGTTTCTTGAGATCTAGGTTTAGCAAGACCATGGTGGTATGGAGTTGCAATTGCTACTCAGTTCTTGTAATTTCTAAAAATTTTCAGTACAGACATGCAAATACATATATCTGTATCTTTTACTTGTTTCGGTCATTAGACTGTGACCATGCTGGAGCAATGCTTTGAAGGATTTTAGTTGAACAAACTGACCCCAATACTTGTATTTTCAGCCAGGTACTTATTTTATCAATCTCTTCTGCCAAACCACTACACTACTGGGGTGTAAATACACCAACATCAGTTGTCAAGCAGTGGTAGGGGACAAACACAAAGACACACACATATATACAGCAGGCTTCTTTCAGTTTCTGTCTACCAAGTCCACTTACAAGGCTTTGGTCAGCCCAAAGCCATAGTAGAAGACACTTGCCCAAGGTGCCACGCAGTGGGACTGAACCCAGAACCATGTGGTTGGGAGGTAAGCTTCTTACCACACAGTCATGCCCAATATGCATATACATAAACATACTCATTTATACAAAAGGAAAATAATTCCCAGTATATTTTCTTTCTACTGACATATAAAAATAAGAATGCTTACTTGGAGGACCACTTGATGGAGTAAATTGCCCTTCTAGTGCATCATATGACTGACTAGCAATTGGAGATGGCGCTCGTGAAGATTTCTGTGAAGGTGGGCCTGAAAATGATAAATATATGCTATCAAACATCACCATTGAATTGAGAATGAATAGAATGATTATTTAGAAAGAAAAAGCATTAATGACAAAAGAAGGGAAACATTTTAAATGACGTGCAGAGGAATCAGGAAAGCTAAAAGGATAAAAGTTAAAAAAGGAAGGAAGAACAGATAAAGAAAAAGGTGATGAAAATGAAAATAATAATTAATAGAGAAGCATGACATTCCAAAGGTACAAAAAGAAAGTTATAATGAAAGATTCATTAAACATATCTGGTTCTCTCCAGCCAACTAAATTAGAATTATGAACTTCTTTCTTTAAATAACCATGTTAATAAACTACTTCATTAAAAGCTAACCAGATAATTCTATAATATTAATAACTACAAGTGACTACATATGATTAGCTGTCAACTGCATATATATTAAGTTTAAATTAAAGTGAAACATTATTTTCGTAAGTTCAGAGTGAGTTAGAGTGCTAATAGTGGATTTTCTAACTTTATGGTTATGCTATATTAGCATTTAGGATTTAAACCACTAATCTTTTTTTAAATGATACAGAATTTGTTAAAGAAGGAATATTTAGCTGCTACATCAATAAACTGAGTAGTTACTAAAAGCCCACTTACTAACAAAAAAAAAAAGGTCAATTAACCACTGAGGATACAAGAACTCCATATTCTTTAAGAAGACTTCCAGAAATACGTCTTCTCAAATGCAGTATCACAGGTATCTGTCCTCTCATACAACTTCTTCCATGCAGAACATTCCAATTCTCCAACACTATATACACACAGAAATATTTTTACGTCATACCAGAAACAGGGAAATACTAATGACATACAACAATAAACTTATTATAGAGAACACTGTTATAAACAAATTTTGGTTCAAATAAGAACAAAGCACATCGCACCATATACTAATCACAAGCAAGACTAAAGAATGTTAGTTCAATCCATACATCAGGTTCATTTATCCATTTTTAGGCATCGCATGTAATACATCAACATAATTTATGTGACATAATAAAGCAAAACTGATATACTGAGTCTATCTCAACTCAGTCCTACCTTGGCTTCCAACACGTTCCTCACAAACCACAGAAGAAAAAAAAATCAGAAAGCAAATTATCCAATAAGACATTTGTAAATAGCTCTGCCCTCCCTGTTACTCAGTTCTCCAGCACTAATTCATGAGTTTGATTTTAATTAACACTAACTGAAAAATGTAAATACAGTCTTGCAATACTTCAGCCACTTAAGCAACCATAAATGAAATATTCATCATGCAAATAGAAACACACAAAGGATAAATCAGTCTTCGTATATAGCCATAGAGTTAAAACGTTTACTCTTCAACCACATGGCTCAAAGTTTAATCCTATAATGTAGCAGATATCTTCAGTCACAAGCCTTGGGCCAACTAAACCCTTGTCAGTGAATTTCAGTAGGTAGAAACTGTGTGGAATCCCATCATATATATATATTTATGCAGAGAGACAGACAGACAGACAGATGCACACATGTTCATTCATCATTAAACATCCATTTGCCATGCTGGCATGGGTTGGTTGGTTTACCAGGATCCGATGAGTCAGAGGACCACATTATGACCTTCCCAATGTCAATCACATTGCAGAGAGTAGTGGGTACTTTTTTGTGGCACCACCACCAGAGAGGATGTCTTGCAATTTGCAAAACTAAAGGGCTTAAAGAAGCCTCTAACGACTGAAGGAGAAAAGATAAGAGGATGTTGAGGAGGTGGAGAAGCTATGAGGAAGAAACAATGAGAGAAAAAAAAGAGATGGAGGAGTGATGGATGGCAGTAGGATATCAACAGGTAGATGAGAAGGGTCATCAGGGATGCAAAGGGCAGCAGGAAATATAGGCTTGGCAGGATATATAAATATATATACAGATGTAAATAACCACACAATATATATATATATATAGAGAGAGAGAGAGAGAGAGACAGAGAGAGAGAGAGAGAAAGAGAGAGAGAGAGAGAGAACCAAAAACACATATCTAATATGGTTGACTGAAACCAAACTGCTGGCTACTTGCAGTTTCCTTACATGAAGACCCAAATTAAATAACTACAGTATTAAGCACTATTTTAGTTTCGCGCGTGCATGCGTGTGTGTGTGCGTGTGTGTGAATAAAGATATATACAAGTTAACTGTTTATGGGAAGATTCAAATATTTCATGATGAAAAGATTGTGCTTGAAAACCACTGCGTGGTATCCATTTCACAAATATGTATGTTTCTATATGATAAATAGACCTGGAAGGATTAGGAACCAAAATTCACTCAATTTGCAAAACTAAAGGGCTTAAAGAAGCCTCTAACGACTGAAGGAGAAAAGATAAGAGGATGTTGAGGAGGTGGAGAAGCTATGAGGAAGAAACAATGAGAGAAAAAAAAGAGATGGAGGAGTGATGGATGGCAGTAGGATATCAACAGGTAGATGAGAAGGGTCATCAGGGATGCAAAGGGCAGCAGGAAATATAGGCTTGGCAGGATATATAAATATATATACAGATGTAAATAACCACACAATATATATATATATATATATATAGAGAGAGAGAGAGAGAGAGACAGAGAGAGAGAGAAAGAGAGAGAGAGAGAGAGAACCAAAAACACATATCTAATATGGTTGACTGAAACCAAACTGCTGGCTACTTGCAGTTTCCTTACATGAAGACCCAAATTAAATAACTACAGTATTAAGCACTATTTTAGTTTCGCGCGTGCATGCGTGTGTGTGTGTGTGCGTGTGTGTGAATAAAGATATATACAAGTTAACTGTTTATGGGAAGATTCAAATATTTCATGATGAAAAGATTGTGCTTGAAAACCACTGCGTGGTATCCATTTCACAAATATGTATGTTTCTATATGATAAATAGACCTGGAAGGATTAGGAACCAAAATTCACTCAAATCACACTCTACAGCCTTAACATGTGCATTTTTATATATGCCAAAGTGAACCCAGTGAAACTGATAAAATAAGGAGAGTAGAAAGTAATAGGATAAATAAACAAAAATTGTTGAAGATGTCCAGCATGGCTGCAATCCAAAATTTGAAATCCGTAAAAGAATAAAAGATATTTGTGTAGAATAGTGATGCTAATCAAATATTTATGACACCTAATGAACAAAAATATAAATACAATATACTGTTTTGAACTGTTACATTCAACAGAAATATAAAGACATGTTCAGAATGCTAAAGATAAAAACTAACATCGAAGAAATCAAAATATGAATAGAAAGAGAATATTGCTCTATTTCAGGTGGACGTCTTATGTCTAGTTCTGGAAATTATATTTTTAAATCGACAGACTACGCTGATGATCCTGCAAATATTTACTTAAGTAAATTTTAACAGGTGAAACCATGGTACGTAGGTTAATCGTTTTTTTTTTTTTTAGTATTTTTTCATTTGTCTTGCCCTTTTACAGTCTGTTGTGTCGCTAATTTTTTACTGAGAACATATTTCTTCGTGCTTAGATGATTCGGCATCTATTTCTAGCATATAGGAGTCCACTTTTGCTGGTCATTCCTCTTATTTTTGTATATATGCTAGACCACTGGTTTTAATTGATTAATATCAATTTCTACCCTTATTAATAAATAGAAAGAGAATATGTATATAAAATCAACATTACTAACAGGCAAAAAAACAAATCTCTAACAAAGTAATGTCAGATGACAAGCACCAGTGGAGTATGAAAATAGAAAAAGAATTCGAAAGTATTTGATAAAAACATACATTTGGATTAGGCAGCAACTAAACAAAAAAGAAAGAGAGGTAAACTATCAAATCTGAAGTATATATATATATATATATATACATATATATATATACATATATATATATATATACATATATATATATATACATATATATATATACATATATATATATATACATATATATATATATACATACATACATATATATATACATACATATATATATACATACATATATATATACATACATATATATATATATATACATACATATATATATACATACATATATATATATATATATATACATACATATATATATACATACATATATATATATATATACATACATATATATATACATACATATATATATATATATATACATACATACATATATATATACATACATATATATATATATATATATACATACATATATATATATACATACATATATATACATACATATATATATATATATATACATACATATATATATATACATACATATATATACATACATATATATATATATATACATACATATATATATATATATATATACATATATATATATATATACATATATATATATATATACATACATATATATATATATATATACATACATATATATATATATATATATATATATACATATATATGTGTACATACACACTACACGCATGCATATATATAGATACACATATAGGTATTAAATAAAAATTTGTAATAAAATAAAGCAGCAGCGCAACAAATTAATAAAAATTAGAATATTTAATAAATAGCAGGGAGGATTCATTTCAAGCCAAGCTAGAATAGAATCATAGGCAGAAGAACAGCAACAGAATTGGTATTAGCAATAATACAAGCTGGCTAGCAGTTAGTTTATTTTTTAATTTAATTTTTTTTTTTTGTTGGATTTTTATTTTTATTACTTTTACCCAACCTGAATTGCTGGTAGTCGACAAAAGATTTTTGATTTGGTGTGAATACTGGGCTTGTCCATGGTAAGGAGCAGGTAACTCCTCAGTAGCCAAACTCGTGGTGATGCTGGGTGGTCTGGCACCCCCTGGCATGGAAATAAAAACAGTAGCATGCTACCAATAGGCAAACACATAAAAGCAACATGCAATTATTTTGGGGTTTACAGGGCCAGCACAGCAATAAGAGTAGCAACATATGCTGCATCATGCTGCATGGATACATATAATGCAATTAAATATTCACTCTTTTGTTTCTATATACACAATACATAATACAGAATTATAGCATGCTCACGAAATTATGCAAATATAATTCAAGAACTATTATGTATACTGAGTGGAGTTTATGGCCTAATAACTCAGTTAAAAATCAGTATGCTTTGAACAGTGAAATTATTTGGGACAGGAAGGTCATTTAAAAAAAAAAAAAATTCACTAACTTGATTAATACATAGTAGCCATTTGTTTGTTACTCATTTCAAAATAAGGGTATAAACACAGATTATAAACACAGGTGTAAATATAAACACAGGTGTAAATATAAATACACATTTTTGATGTATATACAAACATACATTAGATGTATGTACAAATACATAGATATCCATCCAGAATATTCTTTTCTACTCTAGGCACAAGGCCCGAAATTTTGGGGGAGGGGGGTCAGTCAATTAGATCGACCCCAGTAAGCAACTGGTACTTAATTTATCGACCCCGAAAGGATGAAAGGCAAAGTCGACCTCAGCAGGATTTGAACTCAGAACGTAAAGACAGATGAAATCCACCCAGAATATTGCAGAAGCAATATTCTGGATGAGTAACATGGGTTTATTTATATATGCCTCAGTTTACCAAGTGAGAGAATAGGCACTCTATCTTTCTCTGAAAGATTTGGCATGCCACTGTCAACCTATTTAGAAAGAGGTTTGGTTTAAATTTGTTAAACGTCAAAGAAACTGGAGCTTCTTCTCAGTCCTATGAACACAACAGTCTTGTGAACTACTGTTTGTTCTGATCCAAATGTTTGGGAGTTTACGAACAGATTTTTAACTGCCACAATTCTTCAATTGGCATAAAAATAATGCCAGATATAATACAGTTTAATGAATAGAATTCAAAAGTTCATTTATATGTAAAACAGTTTGGATATAGAAAATTTTCAAACAAAACAAGATATATATAACACATTGATGCCAACATGTGTGCATGTGCCTACAGATTAGACTAAAAAGCATAGAGCTGTGTGTATGAGTATGTATCTATGCATAGGATAGGTTGGGTAGGCTAAAATCATGTGTGCATATATGTGTGAATGTGTGTGTGTGTGTGTGTGTGTATATATAAATACACACACACACACACACACACACACACACATGATAAGCTAAAATGTAAATGTATTCCCCCATATGAATATTTCAAGGAAATAAAAATCAATTTCTTTCATAATATTTAAATTTATTTTTACCTTGACAAGTTTTTAAAACATCTTATAATTATTTATTTAATCTAATGTATAATAAAAACGATTTTCTGCAATTAAACTTGAGAGAACAACTTCAAGAAATACTATTGCATTATATTACATCATGACTTTCAAATGGTAAGATTTTAATAAAATGACCATTACTAAAAACTTTAATGTCCTTCTTCAATACTACACTGCTCTCACTCCCTCCTTTATTACATTTATAGCAGACTATTCTTCAATCACTCAAACTGACCTATTGCATATACTTCTCTGAATTTCATCTTCTCTCTCTCTCTCTCTCTCTCTCTCTCTCACACACACACACACACACACACATCACCATCATCATTAACGTACATTTTCCATGGTGGTATGGGTTGAATGGTTTGACAGGAGCTGGAGAGCTTCCAAGGCTCCAACTGTTTGTTTTGGCATGGCTTTTACACCTGGATGCCCTTCCTAAAGTGAACCACTTTACAAAGTATACTGGAAGCTTATTGTGTGGCACCAGTGCATAAAATAGACATATATATATATGTATATGTATATATATATATATAATCGTATATATATATATATATATATAATCGTATATATATATATATATATATATATATATATAAAATCGTGTGTGTATATATATATATATATATATATATACACGCACATAAACACACACACATACACCTTGCACCGGAAATCATGTAGACACTCATTCTGAGAACTACCATCTTATGAAACACTTTCTCGTATTTCATTTTTGTATTTGGTTGCAAGATTTTTGATGTGATCTCATGCATTGAAACAAATTTTCTTTATCTTGTGAAGGATCATTACATTACTAATAAATACATACACTGGTCCAATTTCACTTTTTTTAATTATTAGTCAACAGGTTTATTTATCCAGCAAGCTAATTGATCGCTTGTTTAATCAGTCAGTTAAACAATCAGTCTGTTGTTTGTCAAAGTTCTTTTGGCACTATTTACCACCTCATCAATTATATGCCCTCTTATCTCCAGGTTTGCTTCAAAATTTTACTCTTTGCCATCATTTTTGATATTATTATTGTGCATCCTTGTATGTTGCATAAATATTTCATTAAGTGCTTGTTAAAACCCTCAGCTCCAGTTGCCCAGGCCACAATTTTAACTCTATGCTGTGAAAAAAAAAACATTAATAACTAATAATTACATTCAGTCTATTATCATTATATAAAATTATAAAAATGAATAGAATCCACTTACCAGGAACCAATAATAGCAAAACAGCTTAACATCATAAACCTCAATATATCAATATTAAAAACTGACTAGACATGGGAACCAATTCTTGCCAGAAAGGAATATTTGAATTGAATTGGTCCTTAGAATAATATTCAATTGACCTGAGAAAATTGGAAATAAAGTCATTTCGAAAAGATTTCAGGTGAGAATCTGTGAAGAAAGAAAGCTAAATACTGCAAGTTCAGTGGATGTGCTACCATTTCTGCCAATTCTGCCAACCTGATAGCAATAAAATTCAAAAATAGAAAATCCCAGATTTCATAAAAGTATGTTTTTAAAAATCAAACAAATAATTATAGATATTTACCGTTTCAAATAAGGAAAATGCTGTATATAACAATAAAAAGTATGTGTCAACTTTACCTTGCATATGACTTCCTGGAATCTGTCCAGAAACTGCAGGTGGATTTGGACTATTATTGTACTGAGCATCTGGTACAGGAGGAGTTGCATGTGAAAGAAGAGGAGGTCTTGAACTTGTGGGTGGGGGTCCAATTCCACCCATGTTACTTGTGGGAAGTGGTGGTCTTGGAGCTCTACTCATAGGTGGCATACTTCCAATAGCACTGCTGGTGTTTGGATTTACAGGTCCCATATTATAACCAGGGATTTGCTGATGCTGTTGCTGATTTTGTAATGGTTGAGATGGTAATGGAGGCCTCATAGATCCTGTTGTTGAAGGATGACCGGCTGCAGGGTAAGTAGGTTTGGACTCACTAGAAAAGGGTACAATATTCTGTGGGGGGCCCATGGAATTTTTAGGGTACTGGGCAATGGAATTAGGTTCCATACTGCTGGGGCCATTAACAAAAGGTTGTGAAGACATAGGGGGAGGATGAGGAGCACTCCCAGAAGAAGGAACTAACATTCGAGGCCCACTATCTGATGGACCATATTGACCAAATGAACCTACATTTTGGGATGAAGCATAATTATATGATTGCCCTGATGACATTCTGGGAGGCCCACTTCTAACTGTGTTCATAGCTTGAGAATGACCTATAGATGGAGGGCTACTAAAACCATTATAACTATTTGAGAGTGGAGGCAGTTGACCTTGTGATTGTGGATGCTGTTGTTGTGGCTGCTGCAACTGAGTAGGAGGCATTGAAGTCATCCCACTTGGTACATTAGCTTGTGGTTGGTAATTAGACATTGGAACATTCTGTGGTGAACCAAAAACTCCAGGAGGTGGTCCACTTTTCCTAGGCATAGGCGGTGCTGACATTGCTGGAAAAAAAAAAATCAAGAAAATATATATTAGAAAGTTAGAAAATGCTAAATCAATTTTATCTTAAATTCTATCACTACCCTACCTTTCATTTTAACAAAATATTTATACAAACCTTGAGTTGCAATTAACCAAGTGAATAAATTTGCAGGTTCACTATACAAATATACACAGCCATTAACAACTAACTTGTATGATATTATAAGCTTTAATTTCAAACTGAAAAAATAATCAAGGCCCAGTGGTGGCAGGTGTTCTGTCGTGTAACAGGTAAAGCAGTCACCAAACATGCAACATACAGTAATCACTCACCATATCATGGTTCACCTATTGTGCCCTTAGTATATTGCGGCTTTTTCTAGCTAATATATGTAAATTTATATCATGGGTTTCTGTGGCCGATAGGTATTCATATTTTTTTAGATAAATAAAAATCTCAGATGAAATACCAGTTTATTGTGTTTCGATAATTTGAAGAATTTCATACTAAGTTACTTCAGATTTAACAAAAGCAAAAGCATAAACCAAAGGCAAAGTGCAAGATCCATTTACAAGAGTATGAATGGTAACTGATCACTAGCTGGAACAAAATACACACACACACCTTTAGAACATATATAGATCCATTTATTATCCTATGCAAATTTAAAATTGGCTAAATGTTCTCTTTTTAAACTAAATTTTCTAATAATAGTCTATTTTTATTTCATACTAAAAATTATTCAATATTTAAAATTGTCATATTTATAAATTGTCATATTTATAAATTTACTTTACAAAATAATACATGAAGAAATATTGCATAATCTGTAGTACTTAATTTTTACATTGAAAACTATCTTCTTTTATTTTTCCTTTCTTCCAGTCCTTTGATGGTGGCCATGTTGGAGCTTTAGTCAAATAAATCAACCCCAGTACTTATATATTTTAAAGCCTGGTACTTATTCCATTAGTCTCTCGCCAGGGATGTAAATGAACTGACACAGGTTGACAAGTGGTGGGGGTGAGGGGGCAAACACAGATTATATATAAACAGGCATCCACACAGTTTATATCTACCAAATTCACTCACAAGGCATTTGTTGGTCCAGAGTAAAAATTATTCCAATGAAAGTTGCTTGGTAAACAAGTTATTTCAATGGAAAGTAATTCTAATAATGAAATGTTATTCAATGAAAAGTCATTGACTAGAGAAACAACCGAGATTCAATGAAAAGATGTTACATAAAAGGTCATGGAACCAATGGAACTATAATATCAAATATGGAAATATATAGTTCCCCATTAAACAATGAAGTCATTGTTTCACTGACTTTCAATACTGAGTAAATACATCTTGTACAGTAATTACCTAAGAGATGGATGAGATCCATCTAGCTGATTGGACCTTAATACATTAATTAATACAAAATTTTAAAGTGAATTTCCTATAATCCAGTGGTTTCTCTCAGCCAACAATCGACAACCTTTTTTGTGCCAAGGACCGGTTTCATGCAAGACAATGTTTCTACAGTCCAAGAGATCCCTTACATAAAACACAATAAAGTGCATAACTTCTCCGCTGACATACTACGACGAAGTCTCCACGATGCAGATAAGATAGAGATTTTTATTTATTTACGGCCTCAACATCTCATACCTTTCGCGCTTTAGTCTGCCCTCTATTATTTATCTTGTTTCTCTCCATGAAATTCAATTGAATTCAGTTTTTGTCTTAAATTCATACTTATTCATTTTCTAAGCTTCCTAAATTCATGCTACGTATATATTCTATTCACCTAGATTTCATTGCTCTTTTAAAAATTACGATTTATGCATTGTTGTCTCTCAAATATTTAAAATCTACGATTAAGAGGCCTATCTCCTCGCTGATGGTACACCCGCCCTCCCACCCCCTCCACCGGAAGTGCATTCCTCTGTCATCCCCTCCACCGGAAGTGCATTCCTCTGTCATCCTGTCATCCTCGGCTGTCTCCCGGAACCCATCTAGTGGCCTTGGCCATCCTCTCCCCAAACTTTGGGTAGCGCATTAAGTTTGAGTAATGTTTGCAGGTTGTAGGTACTGTTTTGCTTATGAATTCTTCCAATTGCAAGTTTTCTTTTCAGGTACACGACACTGCTTCCCCCTTTCCCAGGCTACAGGCCCACACCCCCAACACCCATACTGTTAGGATTGGCACTCTCAACGTCGGCACGCTGAAAGGTAGATCTGGTGAAATTGTTGAGATGCTTGAACGGAGACGCGTAGATATGTGCTGCATCCAGGAAGTAAGATGGAGAGGAGGTTCTGTGAGGTTCCTCACAGGCAAAGAACACAGGTACAAGATTTTCTGGGCAAGGAACACTGACGGGGTCGGGGACGTAGGAATACTTCTAGCGGAGAAATGGGTGGATAAGGTAATCGAGGTCGTTAGAGTAAGTGACAGAGTACTTAAGATTAGACTAGTGCTTCATCATAGATTAGCTACTGTCATCTCAGCCTATGCACCTCAACCGGGGCTACCAGATGGTCTGAAAGACCAATTCTATGACACCCTCTTGCAAACTACCTCGTCAACGAGTGACAGGGACCTTCTCTTTGTGGCTGGAGACTTCAATGGTCATGTCGGACGTCGTGCTGGAGGCTTCCATGGCATACATGGAGGCTATGGCTTCGGTTCCCGCAACGAGGAGGGAACCAGACTGCTGGAGTTCTGTGATGCAACCGATCTTATGGTCTGCAATACCAACTTCAGGAAACCTGCCAGTCACCTAGTCACCTACCGCTCCGGCAGACACTCTAGCCAAATCGACGACATCCTCACCAGAAATAGGGAAAGAGGGCGGCTTATAAATGCCAAAACCTACCCTGGCGAAGAATGTACCCCACAACATAGATTAGTAGTTAGCGACTTTGGGATCAAGGCAAAATGGGTGCCCAGAATTAGACCGGCTTGGAGGAGAAGGGTGTGGAAGCTTAAAGACCCTGCAAATGGACAGAGACTTAGAGACAAGTTACTTGAAGCATTTAACGAAATAGAAGGGGATATAGCATCATACAACGTGGAAGACAATTGGAGATTTCTGCGGGACAACCTGTTGAAAGCCACCGACCAGATTTGTGGGTGGTGTAAGGTCCCCTCCCAACCCAGAGTAACGTGGTGGTGGAACAAGGAGGTAGACAGGGCTATTAGACAAAAGAAACAGGCTTGGAAGGACTGGAAGAACGGTGGTAGCAGGGAATTGTACCAATGTGCCAGAAGGGAGGCTAGGCGACAGGTTTATTTAGCCAGAGGGGAAGCAGATAAGAAAAGATTTGCCAATGTTCTGCGCCGTGAGGACCAAAGACTCGAGGTATTTCGTGTTGCAAGACAGTGTAGGAGAGAGAATAGTGAAGTTGTAGGAGAGAAATGTGTTCGCATGGATGATGGTACGCTTGCACTAAATGAGGATGCAAAGAAAGAGGTCTGGAGATGCCACTACGATAGATTGCTTAATAAAGAGAATAAATGGGAGGAAGAGAGCCTGCCGTATGTCGACCCAATAGAGGGACCAGCTATCCGAGTCGATAGTACCAGGGTAGATAAAGCAATTAAGAGTATGAAGACCGGGAAAGCCCCCGGCCCATCAGGAATCACTGCAGAGATGCTCAAAATATCTGGCAGTGTTGGCTATAGCCTAGTCACCCGTATTACGAACCAGGTGATACACGAAGGAGTCATACCCAATGACTGGTGTAGCAGCATCATAGTCAACTGCTACAAAGGTAAAGGTGACGCTTTAGATACAAATAATTACAGAGGCATCAAGCTGTTAGATCAGGTTATGAAAGTTACAGAGAGGGTCATAGCCCAACTAATTAGGGAGCGAATCAATTTAGATGAGATGCAGTTTGGGTTCGTGCCAGGTAAAAGCACTACTGATGCCTTATTTCTAGTGAGACAGCTGCAGGAGAAATACCTAGCTAAGGATAAACCTCTGTACCTGGCCTTCGTTGACATGGAGAAAGCCTTTGACAGGTTCCCCCGATCCCTTATCTGGTGGTCAATGAGGAAACTTGGGATAGAAGAATGGTTAGTGAGAGCTGTGCGAGCCATGTACAGAGATGCTGCCAGTAAGCTGAGGGTTGGAAATGAGTACAGCAATGAATTCCGGGTAGAGGTAGGGGTCCACCAAGGTTCCGTCCTCAGCCCCCTCTTATTTATCATAGTCCTCCAGGCAATCACAGAGGAGTTCAAGACAGGTTGCCCCTGGGAGTTCCTCTATGCTGATGACCTTGCCCTAATTGCGGAGTCACTATCAGAACTAGAGGAGAAGTTTCAGGTGTGGAAGCAAGGTCTAGAATTGAAGGGCCTTAGAGTCAACCTAGCTAAAACCAAAATCCTAATAAGTAGGAAGGTAGATAAAACACAAACCCCTTCAGGTAGATGGCCCTGCTCAGTATGTAGAAAAGGAGTAGGTAGTAACTCTATAAGATGTACCCGGTGCAAGCTATGGACACATAAGAGGTGCAGCAACATCAAAGGCAGGTTAACTAGCAAGTTAGTTTTTGTTTGTGGCAGATGTTCAGGTGCAATAAAGACTGTAAACAAACAGGAAACAACTTCTATCTCATTCCAGGGTGAAAAACTAGAGGTAGTCAATCGATAGCTTCCGCTATCTGGGCGACCAAGTTAGTAGTGGGGGTGGGTGCGCTGAAAGTGTAGCTGCTAGAATAAGAATAGCCTGGGCAAAGTTTAGAGAGCTCTTACCCCTGCTGGCGACAAAGGGACTCTCACTCAGAGTAAAAGGCAGACTGTATGACGCATGTGTACGAACAGCCATGCTACATGGCAGTGAAACATGGGCTGTAACTGCTGAGGACATATGTAAGCTCGCAAGGAATGAAGCCAGTATGCTCCGTTGGATGTGTAATGTCAATGTGAATACCCGTCAGAGTGTAAGCATCTTGATAGAAAAGCTGAACATTAGAAGCATCAGTTGTGGTGTGCAAGAGAGACGATTGCGCTAGTATGGACATGTGGTGAGAATGGATGAGGATAGCTGCGTGAAAAAGTGCCACACCCTAACAGTTGAGGGAACCCGTGGAAGAGGTAGGCCCAGGAAGACCTGGGCTGAGGTGGTGAGGCAAGACCTTCGTACATTGGGCCTCACCGAGGCGATGACTACTGACCGAGACCTTTGGAAATGTGCTGTGCGTGAGAAGACCCGGCAAGCCAAGTAAGATTGTTGCCAGTGCCCCTGGACTGGCTCTTGTGCGGGTGGCACATAAAAGACACCATTTCGAGCGTGGCCGTTTTCGTGCGGGTGACACGTAAAAGCACCCACTACACTCTCTGAGTGGTTGGCGTTAGGAAGGGCATCCAGCTGTAGAAACTCTGCCAAATTAGATTGGAGCCTGGTGTTGCCATCCGGTTTCACCAGTCCTCAGTCAAATCGTCCAACCCATGCTAGCATGGAAAGCGGACGTTAAACGATGATGATGATGATGATGATGATGATGATGATACATACATGATGCAAAAACACCCTGGAGATAGTGAAAAATCAATAAAATAGAAATGAATAAATTATTCAATGAAAATTTAAGTCTTCTATTGAAGCTTCTTAGTCCTCTAATAAAATATAAAGCCTTTTAACCTGCAACAACAGTGTTTAGAGACACTGGTTGTTCCAAGTGAAGATGTTACAAATCCTTTAGTCGGTTGTATTTTATAGGTGGATGAGAATTATCTTGCTTTAAGCTTTTTAAACTCCCATACTACATTTTGCCAATTAAACAAGAAATATCCTTATTTCCCTTTCTGATGGTCACATTGTAGATCATTTTCTATCAAGTATTTGAAGAGAGCACATACTTCCACTGGAGCAAGAAGACAAAAGGACAAGCTACATCACCTACAATTTTATACTCAATAGAAAAAGAGAAAAAAAACGACTGATGCAAACACTTGTATAAAATAAACCTCAAAGATAAAATTTACTTTTTTCAAAAACAGAAAGCAAACAAATAATGAATAGCTGTAGCTGCCAGAAAATATCAATCAATAAACGCAATTACAAACATTGACTTAGTTCAAAAACTCTTGGCAACAAAGTATAAAATCAAAGCAAATGTTCAGCATCGAATTCCACCAGCTGAACTCAAAATTCAAGAGATCAAAAGCCAGTTTATTGCAATACTTCTTATATTTCAATTATTGTGATACATTTTATATTGTGACACATCTTAAAAATTTGGAAAATAAAACTTTTATCAATTGATTCCATCAATTGCTACACTAAGTCTATAATAGTTTCTAGATACATTAACTATAGACAAGAAAAAGGAGTTAACATATAGACCCATTCACAATATTAGGTATGTAGAAGGGAAGTGGTTGAGTAAAAATTTATTTTGACAACCTTTTAATAATTTCTGAATTCAAATCTATTGGGTCATCCCATAAATAATGCAGTTTTTTTTATACTTCTTTTATTTTTCAAAATTAAGATAAACAGTTCTTTTTTAATTTAAAATATACTCTCCTTCATTTTCAACAATGCTCTTCTATCTATCTGGTAGAATTGCAAGGCCCCTCTTCCAAAATTCATGTGTCTGTGACAAGTTCTGACCTTGTCTACAGAATTCATATTTTTCCCGTCCAAATGGTTTTGAAGACTACAGAATAAATGATAATCAGATGGAGCAATGTCTGGCGAATATGATAGGTGGGGCATCATTTCCCATTCAAACTGCTCCAGTGCCTTTGGAATGTCATCCTCACTGTATGTGGTCGAGCATTATTTTGAAACCAAAGATTGTCGTTTTTCTACTAGTGCTGACTTAAGCCACTCAAGCTGCTCGCAGACGATTTCTTTTGTTATCATTTGGTTTGAGTTTAAAAGTTCAAAGTGGATTAGACCTTTCATATCCCACCAAACAGATAACAGCACCATATGTGGGTGAAGACTTTCTTTAGCCTGGGGTGCTGGTATTTCTCCTTTCCTTACCCAGTCTTCAGTGCTTTTATAGAAAACCCATTTCTCATCACCACTCACTATTTAGTTAAAAAAAAGTTCATCAGTGAGATGTGACAGCAAAGAAGAGCACACATTCACTCTCTCCATGCGATTAGACTTGGAAAGTTTGTGAGGAACCCATTGACCAAATTTGCTGGCTTTTCTGATGGCACGCAGGTGTCGATGAATGGTTGAATGACCAAATCCAAGCCCCTCTGCTAATTCCTCAACAGTTACAATGAGATTTTGTTCCACCAGGGTTTTCAGGACGTCTTCGTTGAGCTCTACAGATCTTCCACGACAAGATTCGTCTTCTAGGCTGTAGTTTCCAGCTCAGAATTTCTGAAACCACTGTTCACACTGGCTTACACTTATTGTCCAGTCCTCATATACTGCATTAATATTCCTCACACTTTTCATTGCATTGTTGCCTTTAATGAACTCATAAAGCAAAATATGCCAAATATGCTCCTTTGTCACTTCCATTTATAGCTTTGAAAAAATAACTGTTAAAATCAAACTGCACTCTTCAAAACTTGCATTAAGAAAAAGTACAAGGTAAAATTAATACCTGCTTTTATAGTTGATGCAGGTAGTTTATCCCATTCCCCTCTGATTTTTAGTTCATGCAATTGAAAAAAACACATTATTTATGCGATGACCCAATATTTCAGGCATTAAATTGTTCTTGAGCAGAATACTTTACTTTACATCACTTCAGTTCACTTAGCAGTAGGAAAGAGATCATCTGAGAATGTTACCTGCAATAGACTGGCATTCTGTCCTGGGGAAGTTTTATTGAAGCCAAGCACCAGCTCTTTAAAAACACTTCAGAGCTCAAAAAGCATTTACGTTTTATATTTACAATAGTAAACATAGTTATAATAAAGTGGGAAAAAAGCTAAACAGATTTTGACAATAATTATGACCTGCTTAAAGTGAGTGGTTTCACATGCACTAATTAAATTTCATGTCATCTGAATATCACTTGTGTCACATGAAATGATAATGTTCCATATAAAGAAATTTGAGAAATAATTTAAGTTTGGTTAAGTTATGCTCACTCCTATAAGATAGTGAAATATATTCTAAAATTCTATGGAGGAAAAACATAAAAAAAGAATCGGTTAAATAACCAACCTTAAAGGACATTTAACAAAAACAGCCTTTAAAAAAAACCAAGAAAAAAATTAGGAACAATTAAGCTGAATAAAACTGTTAGAACAAAAAAAAAATACCAATAAATAACAGATTCTAGCAAAGTGATTATCAATGTGGATCTTTTATGATTTGAAACCAGTCAATAAAAAAACCAAGGTTAACATAACAAATTAAAAGAAAGTTTATACAGCCAGCTATTAAATAGCTCAGGCTGACATTTGTAAAGCCTACCACGTTAATCTGGTAAAATCAACTGGAAGACAAAATAAACAAATCTATAAAACATTCCTGGCTCTTTATAACATATAACTAACAACAACATTGGAATATAACCCCTGCCTAGCCTGTGGCAAGTTATTCTTTAGATAAAATATTGAGGAATTGCATAGAAGTACTACTCTTGAACACAGATCGGATCTTTTCAATTTGATGGCCAGATTTTTTAATTAATTTTTTTTAATTAAACACTTTGAAACTTTGGATATTGGTAGAATGTGTCACATAGAACAGGGTTTACTCTTAACATTTTGGACAAAATTTTGTATTTTAGAAATTATTTCGTGTTAAAGTTGTCGTATTTGGGTAATTTTAACCAATCAATGACATGTATTCAGCTGAAGAGAATTACTGCTGCTGCTGCTTGCGAAAAACAACTTCCGGGTCCACTCCCCTAACAAAACCCTTCTTTAATAACCTGAGATGTTTTTTATAGCAACATAGGTTTGCTGTATCAGGGTTGATTTGAGGCTAAATAACAACAAAATTATTACTGAGACAGACCAATGACAGAGCCTGTATATGGTAGCATGACCTGCTAGAAAAAGTAGCCAAACTTTTTTTATACACAGAATAGAAAAACCTCTATCCTGTGATATACACTTAGAGTCCATTACGTCTGAGAAGAAAGACCGAATGGTTACAGTTGGGATGTCTTTGATCATATCTGTTCAATCAGATCCAACTCAGGACTAAACAACAAGTGACGAAGGAAACGAGACGAGGAAACGAGAGAGCCTTTACCTGGTCACTCAAGTTGCTAGAAAGATCAACCAAATCTTCCTGACAAAAAGAAAAATGTAATTTCTGTCTTCAAGAAAACAAAAATAATGCAAGCTTATATTATTTTATAATAGTCGCTTAGGAATTCATTACTTCTAGAAAAGAATAAGACAAAATAGTCATGGCTGGAATACCTTTTCTCACAGATCTATCCTGTGGTTAAAACAATATTCTTCACTGAAGCAGCTAAAGTTAAAGAAAAGTCGAAAGAATAAAAGATAGCAAGTATGAAACTTCGGATACTGGTTGAATGTGACAGAGGTCTTACTATTCTGTATATAAAAAAAGTTTGGCTACTTTTTCTAGCAGGTCTTACAACCACATTAAAGAAGGGTTTTGTTAGGGAAGGGGACCCGGAAGTTGTTTTTTGCAAACAGCAGCAGTAATTTTCTTCAGCTGAATACATGTCATTGATTGGTTAAAATTACCCAAATACAACAACTTTAACATGAAATAACTTCTAAAGTACAAAATTTTGTCAAAAACGTTAAGAGTAAACCCTGTTTGATGTGACACATTCTACCAGTATCCAAAGTTTCAAAGTGTTTCGTTAAAAAAATTAACTAAAAAATTTGGCCATCAAATTGAAAAGATCCCAAAGATCATTGAAAAACTAAGTAAATAAACATCCTTACTCAGTTTCAGTCTCAACTAGAATAAAAAATAATCTCAAAAAGAAAAAAAAAATCTATTTATGAAAATTAATATTTTCCTTTGGTGTGTCATTTCATAAGGAGGCTCTGTTACTTGATGTTTGGCCTGAACACTACATCTTCTAATGGTGTTATTCAAAACAAAGAGAATTCAAGACATGACAATCCTATATTTTCTTTTAGGAATACTGTACCACAGCCCAGTAATTCTCCGAATGACAAATACCACCCCTGCCCCATCCTTACAAAAAAAAAAAAAATGAAAATCTTTTGTCCGACTCCCTTTAGAGAGCAGAATAGAGTTTCCATCCTTGTAATTCTTGCTTAGTTATGAGATTGGGCATGTTTAAAATTTTTTTAAACTATACAAATTAAATTACAGAAAGAAATTTGTCCTGCACCTATTTTCAATCTCCCTATATGGGACACTGTCTCAGGTTACATTATCCAATCTGGCTTGGTTGCCATTTCTAGCAGGTTGAGCAAACATATAAAGGCTGCTTCCTTAGTCCATACCTTTAATATTTTACCGAGATGTAGACTAAAGAGATCCCATCTGCTGTTTGTTGGTCTACTTTCAATGAAGCAAAATATACGCTTCTTATTGAAAACCATAATGACAACATAGCTCAGGTACATTTACCATGCATGGTAGGGTATTCTGCTTTGTTTATAAATTCTTATTTCAGATTGTATGGTCTCCTAGACTGGTTGCAGTATTAGGAACAATATGTCTGTTGAATGAAAACTGGCAGAAGAAAAAGATCAAGAAGAATAGGAGAGAGAAGATGAGTCAGTCTAGTTACTGGAAAAATCAAGATGAATCAAATAATAGGAATTAAAACCTATTATCTAATGCAAAATTACTGTACCAGTGGTACGTAAAAAGCACTCATGCTGGTGCTACATAAAAGCACCCAGCACACCCTGAAAAGTGGTTGGCATTAAGAAGGGCATCCAGCCATAGAAATCACACCAAACCAGACTGGAGCTGGGTGCAAACTGTCCAACCTATGCCAGCATGGACAATGGACATTTAATGATGATGATGACGTGTGTGTGGGTGTGCATGTGAGTGTATATGTACACTATATATATATATATATATATATATATATATAGTCCAATTCATACCAGCTTGGAAAATGAATGTATGATGACGATATACTGCTACGGGCATGGCTGTGTAGTTAGGAGGCCTGCTTCTCAACCACATGGTTCCAGGTCCAGACACTCTATGCAGGACCCTAGGCAAGTGTCTTTCTCTAAAGACTACGGTTGACCAAAGCTTTGTGAGTAGATTTGGTAGATAGAAGCTGAAAGAAACTGGACATGTATGTGTGTGTGTGTATTAGTATACCCATGTCTTGTCATGTGATGGTTGTAAGGGAGTGTTACTGTCATACAATGTAGTTCATTTCAAGTCTTCTGTGAAAAACTTGTCTGGCCATGGGGAAATATTGGCTTCAAATTGTGACACAAGGCCAGCAAATTTGTGGGAGGGAGTTAACTCAATTACATTGACCACAGTGTTCAACTGGTACTTATATTATTCACCTTAAAAGGATGAAAGGCAGTATTTGAGCCCAGAATGCAAATATGGACAAAATGCCACTTAGCATTTTGTCTGGTGCAGTAATTATTCTGCTGGTTTGCCACCCTGACCATGGCAAAATATTACCTTACTTGGAAACAGATGAGGATCGGTGACATCCAATGAAAAAAAAGTTACCTTGGCAAATTCTATCTGACCCATACAAGCATAGAAAAGTGAACACCACAACTATGATGTCACACACACATGTACATAAGAGCAATGGATTGGTATAAACATTTGAGCTTAGAACAAAATTCTTTACAATGTATTTAGTTTCATACTTTTATGTTTAATTCAAATACCACAGATGTCAACTTTGCCTTTTACTCAGCTGAAATTAAAGAACAAAATACCAGTCAAGTACCAGATTGGTATAACCAACTGCAGATTAGTTGGCATGTTGTTTAGTAATGGGCAATTGCTGAATATTGTTTACCAACAGAGGTCTAAAGACACTACATCCAAAAGAATGCATAACAGTTGCCTGAGGGCATTATGTTACTCAATATATCTATATATATAAAAATGAGAATGTGTGTCTGTCTGTCTGTGTGAATCCCTAAAACTCGAGAACTACGCAACCAATTTCATTCAAATTTTACACATGCCTTACTTCGGGTTCCAGTTGTGTTTTAGTAAAAAAAAATTATTAACTTCTTGCAGAGTTCGAGCACACAGCAACATAATATCTCCTCCACTATTTAAGTATTACGTGTCAAAAGTGAAACAAAAACACTCATGTCAAATACTTTCACTTTAAAAATGAAACTATTCCACTAACTGAAACAATCACATTTCGATACTGTAGTGACAGATACTTTCACAGAGAGAGAAAGAGAGAGACAGAAAGAGAGAGAGAGAGAGATGTATATGTATACATATACATGTATATGTACACCATTTCGATACTGTAATGACAGATACTTTCAGAGAGAGAGAAAGAGAGAGAGAAAGAGAGAAAGAGAGAGAGAGAGAGAAAGAGAGAAAGAGAGAGAGAAAGAGAGAGAGAGAGAGAGATGTATATGTATACATATAGATGTACACGTATATGTATATATATAGATCTATACATACATGTATATGTATACATATGTGTAGATGTATATATATATATAGATGTACACGTAATATGTACACATATATACATATATACATGCATACAGATATCTATACATATATACACCCATCACACACACATACACATGCACACAAACACACACATTAGTCATTTGTTTTCTTATCCAAAACTACGTCAAAAGTACTGAATGGATCTTTATGAAATTTGGAAATTATATTCTTTGCATAACGGCCATAACTCCCATGAAAATTCATATATTTTTGATGTTGATGAAATTTTAACCCGAACATAACAGATGAGCATTATTTAGAAAATGATGTCACACGTTATCGAGGCTACCATTCTTTCTGGATGTGCAAAAGGGGATGACGTCTTTATTCCAAGAATTCCTCTTACTCCATCAGGAGCAGACATTCCTTTTACATTCAGAAGACTACAATTCCCCCTTCGTGTGACTTTTGCCATGTCCATAAACAAATATCAGGGTCAAACACTGTCTGTAGCTGGTCTTCTCTTGGAAGAGCCCTGCTTCTCACATGGACAACTGTATGTTGGCTGCTCAAGAGTGGGCAGCAACAAAAAACCTATTTGTATATGCTCCACAAGGGAAAACAAGGAACATAGTTTACAATGAGGTGTTATAATCACAACAGCAAGAAAGTATGTATATGATCACCTTCTTTTACGAAACTTCATTGGCTTTCATATATTTATATTGATATACATATATATACGTGTGTTTGGGTGCGTGTGTGTATATACATCTCTATATATAAAGATGATGCGTAGTCTAGACGGCGTTTTTAGATTTCATTATTCTCTTTAACCTGGGCAACGCCGGGTATTTCTGCTAGTATATATATATATTTGTATAGGTTGTGTGGTTAAGAAATTTCCTTCACAACCACATAGTTCCATGTTCAATCCCATTATGTGGCAGGGTGTGAAAGTAGCTTCTACTATTGGAGTTGACAAATTCCTCAACAGTTGAATTTGGTAAATAGAAACTGTGCAGAAGTCCATTACATACACACATATGCACACATGCATGTGTGTGTGTATATCATATCATTTTAATGTCCAATTTTCCATGCTTACATTAGGTTAGATGGAATTCAAAGAGACAGGTTTTCTGCAGCCAAACACTCCTCCTGTCACTAACACTTACCTATAATCAAGCCAGGTAATATTTCTCTATGGTCAAACATGTTTTACATGGAAAGCTGGAAATGAACACCATCACTTTTATGATGGTGATGCTCTTTTAACAACCATCACATGATGCCAAAACAAGGAAACGCATGCACACACACACACACTAATATACGATAGATTCTTCAGCTCTTAGCTGCCAAATTGACTCACGAAGCTTCAGTCAGCCTTGAGCTACTGTAGAGGACATTTGTCCACAGTACTACACAGATGGAGTGAACCTGAAATCACTTGGTTAGGAAGCAAGCTTGTTAACCATACAGCCACACCTACACACACACACACACACATATATATTACGGAGATGTACTTACATAGCAAAGTGACCTGATCTGCGATCGTGTGCTGGAACTAAAACAATTGCAGTGTGGAAAGGTGTTTATAAGCCATTTAAGAAACACACAAACACCGTTAGATTCACTTCAACATTTAAATGTAATTTGCCAAAATATTTTCGTCGCTTTGAGACCGTGACCTGTTCACAGAATTTTGTCAGTGAACAGGTCAGTCTCAAAGCAATGAAAATATTTTGGCAAATTAAGTTTAAATGTTGAAGTAAATCTAACAGTTTTTGTGTGTTATTTTAAATGACTTATAAACACCTTCCATGCTGCAATCGTTTTTGTTGTTGTTGTGTGTATATATATATATATATATATATATATATATATATATATATATATATGAACCTATGTTCATATATATGAGTTTGCAAACAAGTACATTATAAAAGAAGAAAAAAAACTAGATAGGGATAGATGCAAAAACAACTTGTCTTGACACTATCAGAAGGAAAATGGGAACAGAAAGTTGTAAAATGATAACTTTTTGAAAGCCAATCTCAATTTTGCCAGTATGAAAAAAAAAATTATGTAATACAAGCATTAAAAATCCCATCAGCTGCTTACATACTTGGTAGGTAGCCAGGTTACTAAATAGGGTTTCTGAAGTTTGTCTTACATATGCAGAAATCATTTCACAAGTTTGTACCCTCCACATTCTCAGTGCTGTTTACTTACGTTTTTTGAGGGTATTTTTAACTTCGAGGGGCAGTGCCACCACCATTTGTAAGGGCCCTGAGACTACTAAGGGTGAAAGAATGAAAATCACAACTCATAGGTAACCTATGTAACCTGAGTGTTGGATAGAGAACATAATCTGCAGCTCAGTTTAATACCACTGCTTGTCACCTTGAGTGCATTAGGAAAAGTCTACTCAGTTGCAAATGATCAGGTCAGGTTTCCAGTTTGAAGATACTTTCCTCCATCCCTTCCACAAATTTTAGAGGGCCTGTAAGCAGCTGTCCCCAACCATTTTTGCACCACAGACCAGTTTTCATGCATGACAAAACACATTGAAGTGTATAATATATAATTTAATTATTACATATATAGGTGCAGGCATGGCTGTGTTGTAAGAAGCTTGCTTCTCAACCACATGGTTCCAGGTACAGTCCCAAGGCATGGCACCTTGGAAAAGTGTCTTCTACTATAGCCTTGGGCCAACCAAAGCCTTGTGAATGGATTTGATAGTTGGAAACTGAAAGAAGCCCATCATATACATATATACGTATATATATTTATGTGTGTGTGTCTTTGTTCATCCCCCACCATCACTTGACAACTGATGTTGGTGTGTTTATGTCCCATAACTTAGTTCGGCAAAAGATACCGATAGAATAAGTACTGGGCTTACAAAGAATAGGTCCTGGGGTCAATTTCTTAGACTAAAACCCTTTAAGGCAGTGCTCCAGCTTGGTTGCAGTCAAATGACTGAAACGTGTAAAAGAGTAAACGAGAATGCTAAAACACTCTGCAGACAGCCTTAATCAGTAACAAAAGAAATAAAATTTTTAAATTCATCCTTTCTGTGCATTCCAGTACCATGACTTGGTATTGGTCTGCAGCCCAGTAGTTGGAGAAACCTGTGTAAAAAGTCACATGCATTGTTTTCCCACCTGACTAAAAGGTAATATACATGTTGTGGGATTAGTCCTACAGAATTCTTACACAGTCATGCACAGGGTTTGGATCACACTAAGGCTATGATAGAAACTACTAGTCAGTAACATCAAACCTGGAACCATGTGAATTATGCAAACTTCTCAATCACATGACCATACCTGTACCCCATGCAATCATTACCAATATGTAGCCTTGCATGTGTAAGTAAACACAGTAATGTCTGAATGTATCTCAGTATAAGTGGTGAGCATATTCTTTTCTACTCTAGGCACAAGGCCCAAAATGTTTGGGAAGGGGGCCAGTCGATTAGATCGATCCCAGTATGCAACTGATACTTAATTTACTGACCCCGAAAAGACAAACAGCAAAGTTGACCTCGGCAGAATTTGAATTCAGAACATAGCAACAGGCGAAATACCGCTAAGCATTAAGAGGTGAGCTTATTGGCACCAAATATTTTCTCTCAGTTTGTCTCTGGTTCATGTGAATAGGGTGGAGAGGGTCTATGAGATGACATGCAAGCCTTAATGGACTTAAATTCCGCACAGGCATTGCTGACTATTTTGCATGGGCTGCATTGAACTTGATTCAACCAAGCCTCTACATTGTTATATAAACCAAATCATTTTCCTGGTATTCAGAATTCCTATATATTGTTACTTAGCTAATTATTTCCCATTATTATGTAGTCAGGTTTATGACATGACACTGTGCCACTTAACCTCCGAGCTAATTTAGAGAGAGAGAGGAGAAAAAATAGCTGAAGATATAGCTCAGTGAGATCTGAGTGTTATATATAACTAAGCATAACAAAACAATTAAAATCAATAACAATTACTCACTACTTGGAAGGCCTTAATCTTCAGTAAACTAGAAAACTATCATTCGTTTACTGCTTAATATAACTAGATGTATAGTCTACCTTGTAAGGAGCTGTTGCTCCACAAAAAAATATATATATTTTAAGAACTACATATTTACTATCAGAATTTCTAATGAGAATGTTATAATCCTCATGCATCCACTATATACACATCGTGTGTGTGTGTGCGTGCGTGTTTATGTCAAGTTGGGAAAATTTAACATTAAACTGATTAGTCCATACTTTTTAATTTAAGTCTTACAAGGAAAAGGTTGATAGTGACTTCGAAGTCTTCGTCGTGTGTGTGTGTGGGGGGGGGGGGGCTGAAAAGTCCCTGGTTCTAAGGGTCTCGCGAAAGGCCTGGTTGGAGGCCCAACTTTCTGAGTTCTTTTACAAGGCTAAGAAAAACTGAATGACTACTGCAATAAGTGTGTGAACCTGAGAGAAATATGTTGAATAAAATCATAACTGATCCTCCTGTATGTTTTCTTTTACCCAAAGCTAGGAACTTTTCAGTACCCCCTTGTGTGTGTGTGTGTGTGTGTGTGTGTGTGTGTGTAGACTTCTGCATTGTGCAGTAGGCTACAGAAACACCCATCGTCTTCTCTTTTTTTTTTTTTTTTTTTGCTTTTTTAACTGTGACGTGTACTTCCTTTGGAACCGTTTTTTACAGCTACAGACAGTTGCATTAAAAGTCTGTATTAATCACAAAATATAAACGGTAAGCATTTGCTCGATATGTCAGTTAAGTATCGACCCAACCAGCTGTGACTTCTCAATGACACATACGTGCCTACCCTTAATATAGGGAATCCCAAGAGCTACATGCCGAGCGAGGTGTCACCCAAATAACCTGTAGTACAATGGTCATGAGAATGTTAAGACGAAGCAGAAACATTGATACGCCTACGCGCGACATTCGGATCATTAAATAAACTCATAGGTATCGTAAATCTATCGAGGACAGCCACTTTATCTAATCGTCGGTATTATACACACACACACACACACACATATATATATATACACAGACAGCAGTTTACATAATACACATTTTAATTAACTTATGCTAAAACATGCAAGTATAACAAAACGCATTTTGCATTCAATTCAGACGGTAGGCAGCCAACGATAATATATATTATATACACAAATATGATAATAACTATTATAGATATGTAGAGCAATCGTACGATATTAAAGCTTGTCCAGTCTCATGTATTAACTTCAGGCAAAATAAATATGTAGTCAAAAGCTGCTTCTTGTGTTGCTGATGTGTACGTTTTTTGTTTTTGTTTTTATTTTCTATTTTGTTATTTTTTACAGAAAACTGAAACCGAAATAAAACAGGCGAATGTGCGAGTGTTATTCTTGCCACGCTGTCAGTAACAAGTAGAACTTAATCTAGCCAACGTAGAAGCCACAATGTGGTTGCATGAGCTGCTAGAGATGGTAGCCAAATTCTCTCAAATCACACCGTATTGTTATAGAAAAGGACACGTTGGATTATGTGACCCTGGGTTCCTAGTACAGAGGAAAAAGTGAGAACAGTTACCGCTGGAAAACCGTTAATCCAAAGATAAGAGCTGACCTAGGGCTTAACAACAACGAGAATTAAACGAAGCCATAAAACAACTTAAGAGCGAGTTCAAGGTAACAAGTGACGACAACAAAATAACTGGGAACTTGACATGGTCGTTCGACCTGCTAGAAATAACAGCCAAATATCAACTATATCACACATCATAATTTTTTTTATAAAAAAAAGGTAGGACACATTGGTTAATGCAATCCTAGAATACCCTCAAAAGCAAAAAGTGGGGATGGTCACGAATGGAATACTTTTTTTTCATTGGAGGTCTAACTGGATTAGGAGAGAGTTGGCATGCAGATAAACACACAAGTGAAGTACTTACGAAATTATCAAAGGCGCCCGTTACATGAGTCGAAATGCACATTTTTGGGCAACCTGTCATCTGAAACGACCAGGCAAGAAATCACTGAACCTAGAATGAAACTTGTACACGGAAACAAGCTACTGTTATAAGTGTGTAGAGCGTAAATCAATAGATAAATTAACGTGGTGTATGTACGAATGGTGAGCTTAATTTAATTGACACACCAGCACAATATACACAAACATTCGTAGACAATATGCGCGCACACACTTATATGCTCACAGCCAGTGCAAACACACCAAGTCAATACGCGCGCGCGTTTGTGTGATAGAAGTGCAACGTAAGAAACTTTTATATACATACGCACAATATATATACACACACACAAATACATACATATACACACACATACATATATATATACACACAGAGATACATATATACACACATACACACACAGATATATATACACACATACACATATATATACACATATACACGCATACATACATACTCTTCAATATTGGGTTCTATTTCTCCTGTTTGTACCACAATATGCACACATACAATTTACATATACTTGTAGGCATGCACTCACATACACACTCGCATGCATTATTTTATTGACCTTGAGTGGACATAACAAAGTCAGTACCAATTTAGGATTTAAACCGAGTACAACTAATAAAGTACAGACCTAAATGGAGGAAAACAGCCACTCCTTTATTCCAACATAGCAACGCCACTCCTCTGATATAATACACTACATTCAAGTTATTGAGCTATGATATATCAGTAAATAGAATATAATTAATATTGTAACAGATTTAGAAAAAAGTATCAATAAGATCACAAATAATCAATGATTTCAATAAGCAACAAGAAAACAAAAACAATATCTTATTATTGGGTAGAAACATTAGAGCATCAGTAAAAAATGACTTGTGATATTTGTTCTGATTTTTTACCTTCTGAATTCAAATCCTGTAGAAGTCAACTTTACCATTCATCCCTCCAGGACCAATAAAATAAAGTACCAGTCAAGTACTGGGGACTGATATCGATCCCCAACTCCACTTCAAAACAACTGGCCTTGTACCAAAATCAGAAACTTATCACATTCCAAGTGCAGTTTCTGTCAGAGTCAACTTTGCCTTTCATCCTTTGAGAGTTGATTGAATAAGTACCAGTTGTGTACTGGAGTTGATGTACTCAACTAGTACCCTCCCCTAAAATTTCAGGGTTTGTGCCTATTGTAGAAAGGATCATTATTACTATTATTGAGGCAGCAAGATGACAGAATTGTTAGCACACTGGACAAAATGCTTTGCAGCATTTTGCCCAGCTTTATGTTCTGAGTTCAAATTCCACCAAGGTCGACTTTGCCTTTCATCCTTTCGGGGTCAATAAATCAAGTACCAGTGAAACACTGGGGTCAATGTAATCGACTAGTCCCCTCCCCCAAAATTTCAGGCCTTATGTCTATAGTAGAAAGGATCATAATTATTATTATCATCATCATAAGGGCAGCAAGTTGGTAGAACTGTTAGCATATCAGCCAAAATGGCTTAGCAGCATTTCATCTGTCTTTACACTGAGTTCAAATTCCATGAAGTTCAATGTAGCTTTTTGTCTTTACAGAGTTGATGAAATAAGTACCAGTTGAATATTGGGATGGATGTAATCAACTGGCCCCTGCCCCCCAAATTGCAGGCTTTGTGCTTATAATAGAAAGGATTATTATTATTATTAGTGTCTGTGTTCAAATTCAGACATTTTAGCAGATTCCAATGCCTATATCCCTCCCAAATAAATTTCTAGCCTAAGTGTCAAATTTCAAAATATTACCAAGTTGGTAATTTTAAGGAAAATTTGTCTCAAATAGCTTTTCTGGAAAAAAGTAAACTAACTTTGACCTGCCAACAGGTAACCAAATTCTTCCTCAGAGAACATATAGGACACCTTGGTTCATGACATAATAGACAGCTCAAACAATTTCCCACTAATAGTCGTTTCATTTCTTTTTTAAACCATAGATGTGTACAGTTGAAAGACTAAAACAAAAGTGTGATCTGTGAATGCAATACCTGTTGAGAGCACATATAAGCATGTATCAGACTTAACACATCCAACAATGCTGCATTGAGCACTTGTATGTTTTGTACCACTGTCATCATCATGTGTCGTATGCTTGCAGTGCATTGACAAAATGAATGGAAAGCATTACACACACACACCACACCCATGCACATAATACAACTATGCCTGTGCTTTGTCGTTTCCATTAAAGATTTTCATATTTCCTTATTAGTCCTTTGTGTTTAATATAGCACAATAGTGTTCCAAAATCCATTTGACCATTAATGTTCCATGACCTTCTCAGCTACAATGATTAGAACAAAATGATTGAGCAAGGTGAGGAAACCTACGCCCACAAGCCCATTTTATTTCGCCCACAGGCTGATATATGTACAAAATATAGTAAATTTTTCAATTATAAAATTTATACAACATTCGTATGTCTATTTGCAACATAGGTTGCATTTCCACTATGACTTAAAATGGTTAGACTTGAACAGAAACTCATCCAGCAATTGCCATTTGAATGAAAATTTTTTTTTCACTATAAAACACACATTGCTAGGTTTGTACCAACCCGCTTGAGGCCCAACTACACTCTAGCTGAAAAATATAGAAGCCTCATAAGTAATATAAATGTCCTAAATTCAGTGGTGGCATTAATGAAGATGTTACATGTTAACTTAATGTGTTAAATTTACCTTTATTAATGTATATTGAATTATACATAGATATACACAAGATTTACACAGATATAGAAGTTAGAACTTGTGATCCGCCCACGGAACTTTTGCTTTGTAAATTTTTGCCTGCTGCACTAAAAAGATTCCCCACCTGTCATAAATGAACATGGGAATAAGTGTTATAACTGATAAAGTTGTCAACACCAGATTTAAAAGTTAGCACACCAGCTAAATCCAGGATTAATGCTTTTATGCATTAAAACACTATTCAAGCAAGATCCTTTGCAATCTATGACAAAGTATGCCAACAAAATGCCATTTATTACCATCACTCTATTCTAACAATGAAGATAAAAAAAAAGGTCCTGAGAACTTAATGTACTAATGGACTTAGGAACACTATTACTCCAAACTATACATAAAGGAATAATAAGGAAATTTTATCTTTTAACCTTTACTTGTTTTGCTCATTGGACTGGAGCCATGCTGGGGCACCACCTTGAAGGGTTTAGTCAAACAAATCAACCCCAGTACTTTCTTATTTTAAAGCCTGGTACTTATTCCATCATTCTCTTCTGCTGAGCTGTGGAGTTATGGGGATGTAAACAAACCAACAACAGTTGTCAGATGGTAGTAGAGGACAAACACAAAGACACCTGGTGCTTCTTTCAGTTTTTGTCTACCAAATCCACTCACAAGGCTTTGGTTGGCCCAGGGCTACAGTAGAAGACACTTGCCTATTAAGTTGGAGATCAAAATGAAATACTGTTTTTTCCTTAATTTGTCACTTTCCTTTCTTACTGATTTTTTGTCTTGGCTTGTTGAAGACAATTCCATCTTCTTCACTTCAAGACAAATTGTTCTTTCATAATTAGATTTATAGTCTCTATCCATCATATTGCATTTGTGATTCATTTGATTTAGCCTTTTCAAATGACCTTCTGATTTAGAAATCCTGGCAAGTTTCACCACTCAAAACCGTGTAGAATTGCAGGTAGAAGGGTTTTTTTTCAATCCAATGATAATTTTAATCATTTTAAGCACAAACACATTGTAATTAATGGGGAAATAAATATATTTATATTTTTTCAAAATTAACAAATAGTTAAAATCTCGTTTAATTTTCAACATTTATACTATCCATAAAAAACAAAGAAATTTTAAGAAAACTGACCAGACGTAAAAACACATAGACCAACAACAACCATTATCAGTTAAAAACAATTGCAAAACATTTGTTTGATTTATACCTTTGGTGTTTAGAGAAAAACTAGTGAAAATTTCAACAGAGAGCTGACCACAAGAGAAATAAGGCTCTTTTATCTGCAATATACCTTTAATGCTTGACACCAACAATTATGACTAATTTAAACATCTATTATTCCCACTTAAAACTTTCAATTAACAAAATTTTTGTCCACAGAAAATAAACATTCATTACCATCATTGTTTTCAATATCTATATTCCTGTGCTTTGGATCGGATGAAATTTACTGAGATGGACTTCCTAAGACCAGATGTCCTTCTCATTGCCAACTCTCACCTATTTACATATGAGGTAATATTTCCTTATGACCAGAGATATTTTTAGGAAAAATTAGAAGCAAAAGACACCACTTGTATGATGGTGACACATGCTTCCAACTATTACACACTATCAAGGCAAAGAGACAGTAATACGCGCACACACACATATACAATGAGCTTCTTTCAGTTTCCTGCTTTAGTAGGTATACATTCTTTATCTTAGTATATATAAAAGTGAATGTATGTATGCAAAACAGAGAAAATGAAGAGACAGAAGGAATACAAAGCTATCCCTTTCACGGAAATTTAAATTATACCGACTACCACAATTTGCCTCCAATTTCATTAAAAAAGCATAAATTTTCAAAAGGTAGTGAATTATGTTAGAAAGTGATCCAATTTGAAAATTAATATTTTAAGGATAGTCTGTGGATCAATTCTGAGTTGATAATTTAACATAATCTTTAATCCAATTCTTAGCTTTAAAGATTTAAATTTCAAACTAGTCCAGATTGCAAAAATTATACTCTGCAGCCAAGAAAAGTAGTGCAATCTGTTAACCTTAGATGACCAACCTAGTACATATAGACAACATATTAGTAACACAGAAAAACCATTACAAAATATTTGTAGTTGTGATTGCTTTTTGCCTCCTATCATCTAGCCAAACACACACACATATATATGCATTTACATTAATGTTTTAAAGGAAGAATACAAACATGTCTTTAAAGGGACACTGTATATGTGTGTAATGTACAGATAGAACAAAATATTTACATTATTTGTAAGAACATATTTTTTACATAAACTGCACTTAAAATTAGATAATAAAAACTTCTCATATAAAGCCAACCTATTGTTATTTAAGATTTTTAATTTTCATTTAAAGAAAATACACATCCTTCTAAATAGAAACCATTTGCTATATTGACATACATAAATGGGCTGTGAGTACCATTACAGAATACAATTGATTATAACTGTTTTCCCACCACCTAACTCTCTATTTCCTTTCTTGTTCACTACAAAACCAGTAACCTTTCATAGTCAGCAGTCTTTATTATTAATAAATTTAATTTTCTATAATCAGAAATAGACCTGCTTGAAAAGATGTGCCCAACAGCAAAATTCCAGCTACAAGTTACATAGGTACAAAATTGTAGTCAGTTTACAATTTGGAGTATGTATTCATACATTGACTATATATATATATTCTCCCCACCACACTAACCTTATGAGGACGGTTGTTAGAAACAAGTATTTTGAAAGAACAGCTGAACCCAGCTTAGGGTAAATGATTGTCTAGTAATGGATAGGTTTATGCAGGTTGTACCTCGGAAAAATTTCCAAAAACAGTACTGAATAGGAAGATGTCCCAATTTCTTATACTTATAAAGCAGGAGTTACTTTCATTTAACGTTCAATTTTCTATGAATGATTGGGTCATATAGAATTTGATGAGGCAGATTTTCAACAGTCGGATACCTCTCCTGTCACCAACCTTCATCTGTTTCCAAGTAAAGTAATATTGCCTCAAGGCTAGATATGTTTTTCATGGAAGACACCACTTGTACGACAATGATGCTAATTTACAACCATCAAAGACTATCAAGGCAAGAGTGTATATAAACACACACACACATAGCCTCTGTACTTAGCTTTTGTTGACTAGGAGAAAGCCTTTGACAGGGTCTCCCAATCCTTTATCTGGTGGTCAATGCGGAAACTAGGGATAGATTGGTGAGAGCTGTACAAGCCATGTAGTGGGATGCTACCAGTAAGGAGAGGGTTACCAATGAGTACAGTGAAGAATTCAGGGTACAAGTAAAGGTTCACCAAGGATTGGTCCTCAGCCCCCTCTTGTTCATCATAGTCCTGCATGCAATAAAAGAGGAATTTAAGACAGGCTGCTCCTGGGAGCTCCTCTATAGCTGAATTACTACCAGAACTAGAGAAGTTTCAGGTATGAAAGCAGGGTCTAGAATCAAAGGGCCTTAGAGTTAACCTAGCAAAATTCAAAGTCTTAGTAAGTAGGAAGGCAGGATCACAAATCCCTTCAGGCAGACGGCCCTGCTCGATCTGTAGAAAAGCTGTAGGTAGAAACTCCATAAGATGTACTTGGTGTAAGTTATGGACACATAAGAGATGCAGCAATATCAGAGGAAGGTTAACAGAGAAAATAGCTTTTGTGTGTGGAGGATGCACAGGTACAATAAACATTGAAATGTACAGAAAATAGACTCCATCAACTGCCAGTGGGATAAGCTAGAATAGATATCTTCTGTTATCTAGGTGACCAAGTTAGTAGTGGAGGTGTATGCTCTGAGAGCGTAGCTGTGAGAATAAGATTAGGCTGGGCAAAGTTCAGAGAGCTCCTACCTCTGCTGGCAACAAAGGGCCTCTCCCTCAGAGTGAAAGGCAGATTGTATGATGCCTGTGTGCAAACAGCTATAACAGTTGAGAACATGCGTAGGCTTGAAAGAAATGAAGCCAGTATGCTTCACTGGATGTGCAATGTCAGTGCGCATGCTCAACAGAGTGTAAGCATCTTGAGAAAAAAGTTGGGCACAAGGCATCAGACAACTGCGCTGGTATGGTCATGTGATGCGTATAGACGAGGACAGCTTTGTAAAGAAGTGCCAATCTCTAAATGTGGAGGGAACCTGTGGTAGAGGTAGACCCAGGAAGACATGGGACGGGGTGGTGAAGTATAATCTTGAAAGTTTGGGCCTCAAAGAGGCAATGACTAATGACCGAGACCTTTGGCAATATGCTGTACTTGAGAAGACCTGTCAAGCCAAGTGAGATCATAGTGGTGGCTGATGTTGGTGTCACATAACTGGCACATAAAAAGTAGCTTTTGAGCATTGGGCCTCATTGAGGCTAAGTGGTTGATACCAGTGGCATGTGAAAAGCTCCTTTCAAGTGTTGGGCCTCACAGAGGCAATAACAGAGACCTTTGGTATTATGTCATGTTTGAAAAGAAGACCCATCAAGCCAAGTAAAATCACGGTCATGGCAGATACTGGTGTCACACAAATGGCACCCATGTCAGTGGCACATAAAAGCACCCATTACATACTCGGGGTGGTTGGCGTTAGGAAGGGCATCCATCCATAGAAACCATACCAAATCAGACTGGAGCCAGGTGCAGCCTTCCAGCTTGCCTGCCCTGGTCAAACCGTCCAACCCATGCGAGCATGGACAACAGACATTTGATGATGACGATGTACACATATTCATATATGACAAGCTTCTTTTCAGTTTCTGACTACTAAATCCACTCACAAGACTCTGGTGAGCCCAGGGCTATAGTAGAAGATACTTGCCCAAGGTACCATGAAGTAGGACTGAACCCAAGACCATGTGGTTGGAAAGTAAGCTTAATTGCACAGTCATGCCTGCACCTATTTCCCATTAAATACTTTCAACCATGGAAGAAGGTGGTTTGACAGATCTCACTGCATAGGTTTGCCGTATTCTGGTTAGTATTGTGATCAGCTGAGGCATATGTTTCAGTGAAGCGAATTTTACATATGATGTAAACTGCAGTCATTAAGATTATCACTAAAGAGTTTGGGTTCTGCATCTTTACTTTCCCTAGCAAGTGTCCTTTTGTATCTAACATGAGGTACACAGTACACCAATTTAATATACAATTATAAGAGAGGCAGGCTCTGTACAAACTCACACAAAACCAATTTTCTGTGCGGATTAAATAACAACACTTTTTATTTATCGAAGTTCTGTGGCAATGAAGTCAGGCTAATGGAACAGGGAAAGAGTTTCGCTGACAGTTCTTAGGTCAAGCTTTGCACATGAGCAACATGTTATTGAATACTGATGTTGTTCTTGATGGGAAGGTCTATCATATACACACACACAATATATTATATACCACCACCTCCCCATATAAAATATAAAATATATAGAATATATATTCTCTTTCATTATAGTTGATGTAAATGTTGGTTGGTTGATTTCTCCAGTCACCACTTTACATTATAAAGAGGAGGAAAGAGACTAAAAGAGAGAGAGAGACAGAGAGTAAATATGAAAGGGGCAGGATGAGTGCACATACTAGGCTTGGTGACAGGCAATGAGTAAATAAATACTCTCCACACACACAGTTGGAGAGAAAGAATCAAGACAGATGAGAAGGAGAAGGAGGGAAGTAAATCACAGCACAATTAAGGGAGGAGTTAAATGAAAAATTTGTTTTATTTCATTTTAAGGTAATAAATATTTTTCTTTTGAAAATTAGTATTCATTTCATCATTTTGTACAAACACCAAGAAATTTGATAAGTTAATTTCTCATCATTGCATGTATACCATATTTCCTGATATGACCCATGGCAGCAAAAGTATATTATTCATCATATGACAAGTAACACTTTAGTGTGTGTGTGTATGAAATATACATTACTCATGTGTGTTACATTACATTGAGTTGTTTCTGGAAGCTTGTTGAAGACAAACATCACTAACAAGATTGTTTAGAAACAAATCTGTCCAGATTTGTAAATAATGTATTTCTTACATATACACTGTGATGTGTAGACTTTTTCAAATATTTAATTTGCATATTTTTCATATAGATGCATATTGTAACTTTGTTGCATATGTTTCATGTAGAAGTTTATCATAAATTTAAATACACAGTGGGATTGTTTTATACGCCACTAGTATTTAAAATACTATTTATATACAAGTATCATCATTATTTTACATCTGCTTTACATACTGGAAGGGGTTGGATGGGTTGCCAAGTCTTTATATGGAGTTATGGCCCATTCAGATGGATCAGAGGGACAAATCTCACATACATTTCATTTTCCGCAAGTTTTCTATGGCTGGATTCCCTTTCTCAAGCCAATTATTCTCGAGTTCATTTTATCATAGCACCAGCCATGTCCTTGGTAAAATTAAAGAATCCTTTCTCAGTAGAATTGGTCGCCAATGAGTTTACAGAATGTACTGGGTGCATTTTATCATGGCACCTTGTCCTAAGCAAGACTAAAGAGTCCTCTCTGCTCTGTTTCAATTCATTTATGGCAAACATAAAGAACTTAAACAGAAGACAGGAAGAACCAAGAAAAAAGAAGGCATGTATGAATATAATGGAAGGAAAAATGATAACAGCAGAGAAAAAAAAGACAGTGATATGCAGCTACATGCTGCTTGTTGTTAAGGAGACTAAATAGAAAACAACATGAGTGACATGATGTGGAAGAGACAGTGACGGGAGGAGTCATGGAAGTGAGGGACAAGGGTGCTTGTCAACAATGAGTGATAGAAGTAGGCAGTAATGTGTGAGATAGAAAAGAATAACAATAAAAATAAGTGGTGGTAAGAAAGAGTGAGGGATGGATAGTGACAGAGATCAATGATGCTAAGAGAGAATGGTGGATGTCAAAAGAGTGCATGGGGAGCAGAGAGATGACAAGCAGTAGAGAAGGGTAAAAGCAAGACGATTAAATCAATAACTTAATTGAACTTTTCTTACCCTCACATTAAAAATATAATATGCAAGCATGGATGTCCAGTTAAGAAGGCTGTATTGTAACCACATGGTTGCAAAGTTTCATTTTATGGCACCTTGGGCAAGTGATTTCTACTATAGCCTTCAATACCTTGCACATGAATTTCATAAATGAATGGAAGCTCCTTATATATATGTGTGTGAGTGAGTGAAAGTACACATGCATATATGTGACCAATGTGAACAAATTATTGGACATTTCACAGTGTCACTTGTCACCAGCTGAGTGAAACGGTGGTGTTTACATTCCTTGTTGCACTGTGCTTTCAAAGACCTGTGAAATAAAAAATAAACCCAAAACGTACTCACAGATGTGCACATCAAGTTCCTGTTATCACTGATAATCCTAGAATCTATGAGTAACAATGATCATGTTATGCAATGGTCCCCTGTCATCCCCTCTGCGAGATCGTTGCTAGTGCTGCTGGACTGGCTCCTGTGCAGGTGGTACATAAAATACACCATTTTGAGCATAGCTGTTGCCAGAACCGCCTGACTGGCCTTCATGCCGGTGGCACGTAAAAGCACCCACTACACTCTCGGAGTGGTTGGCGTTAGGAAGGGCATCCAGCTGTAGAAACTCTGCCACATCAGATTGGAGCCTGGTGTAGCCATCTGGTTCACCAGTCCTCAGTCAAATCGTCCAATCCATGCTAGCATGGAAAGCGGATGTTAAACGATGATGATGATCATCATCATCCAATGTTAATTATTCATTTATTAAAGAATTAGGACTTATAATAGAACCTAATTCTATTTCCAACAGTGAATTCTTGAATTTAAATAGCCACATCGATAAAGTTGTACTTAGAAATACATTATTTCTTTGCATCAAACTGAAAATAGCTAATTTAACTAGAAAAGTATTTGCTGCAGCAAAACATTTGTAAATCATCATCATTTAACATTCATGTCCTATGCTAGCATGGGTTGGACAAATATAATATATATTGATGTAAAAATGAATAATGTGTTGGTGTCACTTTCTTCTGCCTGTTCATTCCTCCATTCATTTCTCCAATCACATTCACAAGTGCTTTAACTCATACCCATACTAACTTCTCTTAGCTTAGCATCCCCTGTTTCTTTTGGACACTACACTTTACTCCCCCCACCCTTCCCAACTTCTACTAATGGCATTACCTTGTTGTCTCAGTGTACTAGTAAAAATGAAGGTCTGCAAAAAAATTTCATCATAACCCAAGCAACATAACTCTTTTACCTACTAAGTCCACTAGTAGATGCATCAGCCCTTAATTTAGAAATGAAGGTCATGTACATAATATGCAGTCTATGCATATATCCAGTGACCAGAAACCACCAATTGAAATGCTATGTCAATTTATAATTTAAAAAAGTGTTCCATTTCCAGATATCTTATTTTTTCCCTTATAAAAAATAAGTCATCATCATCATTTAACATCCATTGTCCATGCTGGCATGGGCTGGACAGTTTGGCCAGATCTAGCAAGCCAGGAGCTACACCAGATCCCAGTCTGATTTGGCATGGTTTCTAGTGCTGGATGCCCTTCGTAATGTCAACCACTTTACAGAGTGCGTTGGGTGCATTTACATGGCACCACACAGACACTTTTATGAGGCACTGCTATGAGTGCTTTTCACCACCAGAGGGACCAGTCTCAACGCTTCTGTTGTGGAATACGGGTCTTCTTGAGTACAAGGTGCCAAGGTTCTCAGTCCTCTGTCATCTCACCTGAAAGGTTCAACATCCTGAGGTCATCGTTCAGTACTTCATCCTACATCTTCCCGAGTCTCCCACTTCCATGTGTTCTATCTACTTTGAGAGACTGGTACCCATCTGAATCACAAGACCAAACCAGCATAGTCTTCTCTCTTGTACACAGCAACTAACTCCTCATGCCTAACTTCTCTCTCAAAACACTAGCACTCTGTCAAACATGTGCACTTACATTACACATCCAGTGGAGCATACTAGCCTCATTCCTTTTTAACGTTCGCATGTCCTCTGCATTCAGGGCCCACATCTCACACGTTTCTATTTTACCCAATGTTACAATAATGTAAAATACCTTACATTAATACTTGGGAACAAAAAATGATAAATTGTCACAAGTTTTTAAATTAACAACAGGGGCAGTGGAAGCCAAAGAGAATGAGGGTTACTAACAAAACCCCACTTCAAAATATTGTTGAATGGGGGTTTTGTTCAACAAAACCCCCATTCAACAGTGGGGGGTTTCAACAAAACTTTGAGCAGTCAAAAAGAGAGAAACTTGTTGATCCAACAAAGACAATGAATAAAAGGCAGCGAGAATTGAATATAGTAGATGGCAGCAAAAATATACATGCACTTTGTAACCTTCACTGAAATTTCAGTTACTGCTTTCAGAGTAACACTCATAACACCAATCAATTCAGTCATGTCTTATATTGGACAGTCAATCATAATCAAAACCTGCCAGTCTACCAAGTTTGTGATTATTTCATTTATAGTGACCAAGCAATTGTGTATGTGCATATAGTCATGTTCAAAAGATATTTATTACTATCTAGTACAAGAGTAAAGAAACAAACAAGTCCATAACCTGTTTAGGATCACCCATATTGATAGAATCGATACAGCTCAACTTGAACTTGTGCAGGTTGCAGCTGGCTGTAATATTAGCAGGAAGTTTCACAGAATTACTGATCTGAAGATGAAAGATTGGCAAAGCTATTTAGTATGCCCCTTGGTGAGTGAAAACAAAATAGGAATGACAAGATGTGAAGGGTTCAAGTATAGGATGAACTTAGATCACTACTTCAGAGGATCAGTAGCCTTTCTGGCAGTGTGCTGGTGAGTGAGGGTTTTGCCATCCAGTCAGATGATCCATTATTGAACAAGATCTAGAATGTGCATGTATATATATATATAAATAGTAGATCCACCACCCAGATATGTAAACAATACCATGCAAATAGCATTTTGATCTTTGTTTAGTCAACAACAGTTTACAATTACTTAAGTATTTTCTAGCACTTTAAAATTTAAACCTAGCCCCTGGGAATTGTTCTGCTTATGTTATAAATGTCTTATTTGATTTAGAGCTTTAACATATAGATTTCAAAAATTTAGACATTTTCAAAAAAATGCAGAATTTTTTTAAATTATTGGAAACTGTTAAACATTATTCAGCAAATTTGAGGAATGTCATTTATGTGTAAAAAATTATGATTATGCTAATGTTGGATGTTAAAACATTTTTAGAATGTTGGTGTCACGTAAAAAGCACTGGTGCAGTTGCCATGTAAAAAGCACCTAGTACAGTCTGTAAAGCAGTTGGCATTAGGAAGGGCATCCTGCCATAGAAACCAAGCCAAAACAGACTGTGGAACCTGGTTCACCTCCTGTCAAACCATATAACCCATGCCAGCATGGAAAACAGACAAGTGATGATGATGGCAGCAAAAAGGAGAAAGTCAATGGAAAGCAAGCTCTGAAGAATTACAATGGACATATCTTGAGATCTGGAAGACTATAAAAATCTTTATATCTATCTAAGACATAAACACATAATCAATAGCATTGTCCAAACACTGGTCCATTTTTTGGACCTTTCTCTCTGTCTTCTACAACCTGTAAACTAATAACTGTGTCATACCCACATATATTCACTTTGTGTAACCATCTCTTTTACTATCATTAATTTATTAAGTTTCACTTCACAAGCTCCATGTTAAATACTTCATTCACATCCTTCTTAAAACTGCATCTCATCTAGCTACTGATTTCCCTTCAATGACCAGCCTACATCAACTGTAATTCTACATCTAATGAACTAATCTCACTATTAAGTTATCCTCATCATTAAGTCTTTGAGATCCTAAAAAGGACACAGGTATTGACATCTTTTCCTGTTTTTTTTTTTTATTATTAATTTTTACTGTTTTAAATCTGAATCCCCATGCTAACAGAAATAATGGTTTTGTGAAATTAGATATTTTCCTCTTGTTTAAGCAATTCTTTTTACAAATGTCTGGTGTTAAACATTTAGCTATGACTTAGGAGTAACTGAGTCTAATTTGGATTAGGGTCAAACACAGTGGTCATAGCAAAATTTAAACTCATGACCATGTAGTTTGTAGCCCATGATCAACCTCACAGCTATTGTGCCCCCAAAAGAGACAAAAATCAATGCCTGTATTAAAATACTGATGACCACTCAAGTTAAAATTAGGGAACATTTAACTTAAATTTATGCCTTTAGAGTCGTCATTTCTAGTTTTCCTCTAAAATGTTTAAAACATTGAAGTATTCATCATCATCGTTTAACGTCCGCTTTCCATGCTAGCATGGGTTGGACGATTTGACTGAGGACTGGTGAAACCAGATGGCAACACCAGGCTCCAGTCTGATTTGGCAGAGTTTCTACAGCTGGATGCCCTTCCTAACGCCAACCACTCAGAGAGTGTAGTGGGTGCTTTTACGTGTCACCCGCACGAAAACGGCCACGCTCGAAATGGTGTCTTTTATGTGCCACCCGCACAAGCCAGTCCAGGGGCACTGGCAACGATCTCGCTCGAAAATCCTACAGGAGCCAGTCAGGCGGTACTGGCAACGGCCACGCTCAAAATGGTGCATCTCATGTGCCACCCGCACAAGAACCAGTCCAGGGGCACTGGCAACGATCTTACTTGGCTTGCCGGGTCTTCTCACGCACAGCCCATTTCCGTGATTTTACTATTGACTCTTCAAATTTACTTATTCATACCATACTAGAAATAAATGTTTTTTTCTTTCCTTTTCAAGCCATTACCTTTTCTTTATTCTACTAAATTATCACAATGGAGAAGCATTTACTTTTCAGTGAAATGAACTATGACAAATCTAGTAATATGCTATACTTTTCCATTAAGACCATAGCATTATACTGAATATTCTCTAACTCTTTTGTTACAATATTTCTGTTGAAATACATTGCTTTTGTTTCAATTAATTTTGAAAATAATGAATTTGGTAAAATAACATTGTCATTATTTAGCTGGTATTTAGAATATGACAAGAAATTATGATGGCTTAAAAACAAGTAGTTTGTAGTAGAGCAGCAAGGTAGTCTCCAGTAAGTAGGTATCAAAAGGGTTAAAAATTTTCATCAGTACAGGTAATTAAAGATTAAATATGCTAAATTTTCAAGCCAACTTGTGTACAATATTCTTCAACTACTTCATAATTTTCTTTTTTGCTTCAACAACCATGGCAAAGTTTTACTGGGAGAGTTTTCTCCCATACTTGCCAAAATTATTAAAGCAATAATAATCATTGTCCTGATGTTATCTTTTCACTGCATAATCAATTCTAATTAGGTTTTTGACACTACTACATTAATAATAGAAGTAAAACAGTGCTAAGCAAGGGCACTCTATTCTTCAATCTCTGTCAGCACTTTAACTTTTTTTATACTTCCAGTTAATCTATGTCTTAAATACCAATTTAATAATGACAAAGTTACTTTACTAAATTCATTATTTTCCAAATAAATTGAAACAAAGACAGAGTAGTTCAACAGAAATATGGCAAGTAAAAGGCTTGAATTTCACTTAGGTATGTGACAGCATGTCACAACAGAAACACTTTCTAAATTTTAAGTATTTTAATGGCATTTTGATGATCACAATCATTCCTCTAAACTCTTGATAAATTCCTTCTTTCTGCATTCAAACCAAAATGTTATCTAAACTTATTTGACTAATAACAATTTAGTCTTTAATAGGGAAAAAAAAAGGATTGAACAAAAATGTAAATTTTTTAAAAATTTCTTTATATTAATGAATAATTTCAATGTTTTACCAACAAAACAAAATACTGATCAGTGCTAAATATCGTAAAGTTCCTTCCTTTAAAAGAAAAGTCACAACATGATTTTGTTTGATTCAGAGCTAGGGTGGGGATGTCATTTTAACATCGTTAATATTACTGTTCTTGGCAAAAGCATGACTATCACAACAACTCCTGCCTGACTAAAATACAAAGAATCCAAGAAAGTTATGTGCAAATGTCTTTCCATAAGAGTATCCAGTGTCAAGTAAACAGATCTTCCGATATCAAATGCTGGTGGAACAGAGCTAAGACAATCTCTTATTTTCCCTAGGCATAGTACACCCATGTCTACACTATCCAAAGTGTCCTCCTTTTCTAAATATAGAGGATGGGATTTGAGGAAGACTTAGCTGCTACTTCTCTTAGGTAGAACGATTCTACAGAAAGGATCCTTCGTTCACTCGTCTACAAAGAATATAAATCTGTGGAAAATGTTTGTACATACAGTTCGGTACCACATCGAAAAGTTACGTTCTAAAAACACAAAACCTTCGTTTAGTAAACTTAAATACTTGAAACATACTAATGACTGATAAACAAAGTAGCTAATTTAACTTAATGTAGCCAAGTCGGTAAAGATAGTTAAGCTTACCATCAAAGTTTAACCGTGATCATTATAATGTTGTACATATAACTGGAACACATATATTTAATAGTCTAAAGCTGTAACTTATCTGATACAGCTACTGCATGCTAAGCATAAAATCTCTAAAATACGCACCGTTTAGAAATTATATATATATATATATATATATATATATATATATATATATATATATATATATCTGGGAACCTGGCAGGCGTGAAGTGGATTCGATCCACTTTACGCCTGCCAGGTTCCTATATATATATATATATATATATATATATATGACTGGAACTCAATACATGCATGTAAATAATAACTATTATTTTTGATTGGCAGAAAATTACTAAAGTAATTCATGGACCGAGAATTTCGTGTGTCGGACTTGTGAAAACTTTCGTCCATTGATTCAATTATATAACTTTCTGCCGATTAAAATTAATAACAATAATAATATCTATGTATAGGTTCTATAGGTTTCACATAAAATCGTGAAAATGGCTGAACTATTTCAATTTTGCAACAGATGCAATATTTGAAATACACGTACTATACATGTTTTTTGTTTGATTTTGTTAAGGATAAACAACCGAGTGAATAGCTGAGTGAACATGGGTGGGGAAACGGAAAATCCAGTAGATATAGGCTCAATACCAAAATTTCTTGTAGTGCAGTTAACATTAGTCGTCTCCTCCGTTAACCGTGTTTACAGTTTAGGAGATCTAAATATGCGGACTTATCCAACCGAAACATGGATCACGGCATACGCATATCAGACCATAACAAAATAGAAAGACTCCACCACCCCACATAAAAAAAAAAAAACAGAACGAGAAAAAAAATCATAAATCTGTACCAGAAAATAACCATGACCAACAAGATCGACAATTTCCGATAACCGAAGATTTGTAAGATTACAAGATCATCGACCTAAACTTAGTGATTTGTCAAATATATTTCGTAGAAAAGGGGGTTTGAATTCAGTCTTTAGATAGACTGTCAAAAAGCGGTGGTTTATAATAGCTAATGAGATTTTAAAAGTATGTTACATATATGTATTTCTTAACGGAGAAATTATTAAATACTAATACTAAATAACACATATAAAATGAAAATGCGATTAAGGTGTAAATTATCGAGTCACTCGATCAATTTATTGAGAGAATCAAATCACGAATAACATAAGAATCAAGTTCATAAATTTCAAGTCAACTTTGTTACGAAGCTGACGTGGTGAGACCAAGTCCAACAAATTATGATGAAAGATCATTTCTTCTTATTCAATTGTATACAAGTGGATCTACTCCACAATTTTTGCTTGTTTTATGGGACTCCCTAAAATTTCTCAAAATAGTTTATTCTTATTTGTAGATAAGGTAAAGAAAAACTATAAAACAAATATATTAGCTATTTGTTAGTAAAATCAGTAATTTTTTTTTGTTTACTTGTTATTTCCTCTCGCTATACAAAAATCAGAAGTCTATATTATAACATATAAGTAATCAGTAGGAACAAAAATGATTTGTAGGTGAGAGATAAGAAATGAGAGGAAAATTAGCACATAAACAAGTTCTATTTTTCTCTTGGAAATACCAACAAGTCGCCATATCAACCCAGTGTTACAAAACAGACTATTTCAGTCGGAATTAATGGTCATTATCATTTGGAACAAAAATTAATGCTGTTCCGTTTTGTAGGTTGTTACGTCAGTTATTTCATCAACTACACTTGGAAATGTCAATCATTGACAAACTAAGTAAATTTTTTTTTTAATATTTTAATTATGAAATAACCAATAAGGGAGAATACGAGGAATTTAATGGCACAGTGTTAATAGATGTGGGTACATCAAACGTTTTTCCGAAACTCATGCGGGGAGAATTCACATTAAACACCATAGATGTCTTATCAATAAATTTAAAAGAAAATAATAAAATAAAACAAAATACAAACGTGTAACAAGGTATTCCCAAATGGAGACAAAAATGGACAGTTTAAGAGATTGGTCGAGTTTACTTCAGCTGTCTCACCTCAACTTAATAAGGGATCTAAGACAAGAGTATCATCGGTATGTGATAAGGGAATTCGAAGTAAGGAAATTACTTACTGCGAATGAACTTCGGGCGCCGTCGTGAGTACAAATACGGACCGGTTAGTTAAAATTCACTGTGAAGTTCTCAGAAGCACCAGAGGGTGTCTCCGTCTCGCCTATCGGTTCCAAAGCTTACGTGGTGAAAGTAGGAGTGGGACACGCCGGAACCTTGTTTTTGCGGTTGCACATGCGCGATGCAGACGACGTGGCACTACTTCCTCCTACGACCAGATTCCGGCATGCATTGCCAACAGCTGGCTGCTACCGGTGTTGGTGTGTGCGTGTAAGCAACATTGCTTCCGTTTCCAAACCTATTATTAAACACGAACAGCCACCGCCCTCTCATTAAACGACTCTAAATAAAAAATAACACTTCTAACAGCAACAGATAAATCTGAATTTTGATTCCCAGCAGTTGTTATAGGCTCAAGCGATGCAGATGTCTTTGGTTATCCAAAAAGATATTCGGTTTACATGAGACAGACATATAGCTCGCTCCGGCCAGTCATGGTATTAGCTGTCAGTAGCCAAAGAATCGACAGGCCAGCAACAGGCATGCAGGCAGACAGACAGATACTTCACTAGCAGTGAGCACTTTCACTTCTGACAGCTAATAGCATGATAGTGCCAATACTAAAGTTGAGTGGAACTGAAATTCCATCTCTGACGTAGGAAATCTAATAACTGGTGATATAAAGTTTTATTAAATTATGCTAAAATCACTTCCAAAAGTTTTCAAATTATGCAGTTAATCTTAGAGATTTTTCACAACACAAACCTTTTTTTGATGAAAGTATTTGTATCTGCTTCCCTTCAACTAGTATGTACCAAAGGGTTCTGGGGCATACCACACACCTGTGTCCCCATTATCACCATGACTTTGTTTCCTCCTAACTTGCAGAAACATAGATATTCCTTTGATGACATTTTCTATAAGTACCTTTCAGATGACATAGATCCTGATTATATCGGAATTTAATGTGGACAGACAAAAAAATGACGAGCTCTCACACATAATGACACACATCACATATATATCTACAAAATTAAACTTGAAAGTTTGAAAAAATAATGCGATGTGTAATTATATATGTGTGCACAACCACCATTTTTTCCCCTTCTTTTTCACATTAAATTCCGATATCGTAATTTACACCGTCTGAAACGAATTTGTAGAAAAATTTTATTTAAAAAAAAAAATCAATTTTTTGAAAGTTATGAGGAAACAAAGTCGGGATGGAGGCACATTCATGTCGTTGTGCTAGAAGTCAGGAGTCCTTGCTTCATTAAAGATATTTTTGTGTATTTCAAAAAATATTAATCATGCTGGCGAGTGGTAATATGCTTTTACTAAAACTATTTAGTCCTAGTGAATTCTCTTAACCAGAACGTTTGTGAATTTTTAAGACTTGAGGCCTTAAAGAGAGAAAAGGTGATTCCTGGTTTTTTTTTTTTTACAAAATTAATTCGGTGGGTATTTCTTTAAACGATTTTTCCAAAACTGTAAATTGTATAAATTCTAATGCAAGAAAATTTTGTTGAATGCCCCAGATCAGATATTCAGATATATGTTATTTTTATTTTTCAAATAGTGTATGAATGAACTTCCAGAACATCTACTAATAACAAAAGTTTTTTTTTCCATAAGGACTTAATATAAAATCTAAGGTAATTTTCCCAAGAGTTGGCTTCTCTAAGGCAAATAATGGTTGTCTTTTCTTTTGATGTATGGGTATCTTGTTACAATTATGCTTGATTTAAATACAATGTAAAAAAAAATTTTATTCAGTGAGCAGGAGATTCTGATTATACTGAAATTTGATAGTGGGCGCATGCACAAACTGACATGCAGCACATGTATATATATCTACAAATTTAAACTTGAAATTTTGAAAAAATTATGTGATGTGTCAATATGTATGTGTGCGCCTAACATTTTTTCTTTTTCTTTTTTACATTAAATTCTGATATAATCTACACGATTAGAAAAGTATTTGTAGAAAATTTCATTTAAAAAAATAGGAATTTTTTGTGCAGGTTATGAGGGAAAAGAGTTGGGGTGGAGGCCCAAGGTGCAATGCAGTGAGACTGAACCCCAAACCATAAGATATTTTTGTAATTGTTTTAATCGTGATTTTCAGTGACTGAATACACCACCACCACAAAATTTCAGGCCTTGATGCACATTAGAAACTGGATTGGCAGAATTATTAGAGCCTTGGACAAATGTTTCACAGTATTTGTCCCATCTTCCAACATTTTGAACTCATATCCTGCCTTTCATTTTTTTCAGGGTAGATAAAATAAAGTGCCTATCTAAGGCACTAAGGTCAAAGATATTATCTGATCTCTCCCACCAAAACTGCTGGCCTTGTACCCAGCTGTTATTTAATAATAACTATGAAAATAAAAACAACACACCTTCAATGACGTCAAAGTAATGATGACACCACCAGCATTAACACTAGAATAATAGTGAAAACCTTACAACAAACAAATCCACTAGTAGCAGTTTCTCTGACATGATATACTCTTTTACTTGTTTCAGTCATTTGACTGCGGCCATGCTGGAGCACCGCCTTTAGTTGACTTATTCTTTGTAAGCCTAGTACTTATTCTTTCAGTCTCTTTTGCCGAACCGCTAGGTGACAGGGACATAAACACACCAGCATCGGTTGTCAAGCAATGTTAGGGGGACAAACACACACACATATATATACATATATACGACGGGCTTCTTTCAGTTTCCGTCCACCAAATCCACTCACAGGGCTTTGGTCGGCCCGGGGCTATAGTAGAAGACACTTGCCCAAGATGCCACGCAGTGGGACTGAACCCGGGACCATGTGGTTGGTAAGCAAGCTACTTACCACGCAGCCACTCTTGCGCCTATGGTCAATATCTTTAAGCATGATGATTCCAGAAAATGTCTATCAAGAGACCAATTGAAAAATTATCATATATAGATGTAATGGAATGAGAAGCAGAAAAATAGAACAACCAAAGTAGCAACAAAATAAAAGCGCCGCAGGCCAAACTGGGGCATCAAAATATCCCTGGGAGAGGAGGTGGAAGATTCAGTATAGTAGAGCTGAGATTCCCAACTGAGAATGAAGCCAGGAAGCACTCTACATCACCCCTAAAGAGTGGTGAACTGGGCCACATACTAATCTACTTTAATTGGTGGGTAGCAAAAATAAAGGTGATTAATGTGCCACCAGATGTAGACATCTACTGGCTGGTGGCATCAGTTTTTTTTTTTTTTTTTTTGACATAGAGGGTAAAAGTACCATATTGCAGGTCCACAGACTGTAGAAGAAAAATTGTGTGGGTCAAGGGATGGAGTTATTGATCCAGATAGATCAAGAAAATTTGGAGGCTCTTCTAGACCTGCTCAAGTTGCCAGGTGCCTTACAATTGTTCATGATGGTTGATAGTGGAAAGCCAAGGTGTCACTTACATGGTGACAAAAATCATTAAATGGTTTACTGTCAGCAGCAAGGGAGAGGAAAAGAAAGATTCACTATTGCTATCAATCAGCAGCAACAACAAAACAGTAGCATGTGCTCACAACAACTGAAAAAGTAACAATGACAGCAACAGTAAAATTAGCAACCACAAAAGAAGTAGTAACAGTAATAACAATAACACCAACTGAGGAAGCAACAAAAGAAACACCGCCTTCAAGGGCCACCACATCACCACCAACAATAACAGAACAAAAGGACAAATACTCCCACTCCCCACTTTGAATCACTCAGGTATGTCATGTGACAAAGGTAATGAGGAAGAGCTCAAAATGACAGAAAGTGATCAACAATAAAAAAGAAAACACACCTACTGGTTCAATATTGTAATAGTCTTGAGCAAACTGTGACCCACTGCACATTGTGAATGGCATGTCAACAAACGACATTGAATTTTTTTAGTAGTGTGGTCCGCTTGATGATGAGTCATGTCTCATGCAGCCCACCTTTGCCATGCCTGCTGTAAAGGAATAAACTTTGATTAAATATTCAGTGTTTGTTACTTTACATCTCCAATGTTAAGGTTGACTACATTTGCTCATACAAATAAGAAAACAATCTTGGTGAAACATATGAAATATATTGATAGGAGCAGGCATGATTGCGTAACAAAGAAGCTTGCTATGCAACCACATAGCTTTGGGCAAGCGTCTTCTGCTATAGCTCCAGCCTTACCAATGCTTTGTGAGTAAATTTAGTTGACAGAAATTGTGTGGAAGCACATTATATCTACCATCTCTCTCCTGCTCTCCTTTGCATTCTTGCTGTCTTCCACTCTCTCTCTCTCTCTTTCCCTTGTTCTTCCCTCTGGCTGAGTAACCATGTATCTCCTCTACAGTAGCACACCAGTTTCTGCTCTCATCCTTGACCCCTCCCTCCCTCTTCTTTTCTTGCTCTTCCCTCTGGCTGGGTAACCATGTATCTGCTTTACAACACCACATCTGCTTCTGTTCCCATTCTTGTTAACTCGCTCTCTCTAGCTGGGTAGCCATGTACCTCCTCTACAACATGACACAACAGAAATCTGGTGCAGTCTTCTGCCTGGGCCAGCTCCTGTCAAACCATCCAACCCATGCAAGCATGGGAGGCAGACATTAAACAATGACAATGATGTGTGTGTTTGTGAGCCCTTCTCCCTGACAACCACTGTCAGTCTAGGGCCATAGTAGAAGATACTTGTCCAATGTGCCATGCAGTAGGACTGAATCTGAAACCATGTGGTTGAGGAGCAAATGTTTTAACCACATAGCCACACATGTACCTAGTCACTACAATACAAACCAACTTCTGACTTGCCTTACTTTGTCTTCTACATTCACTCAATAAAAAAGCAATGTATACATAGTTCCAAACTGGATTTGAACTAGGAACCTTCATTTTTAAAGTAAAGGATACAGTCCAAAGGTTATAATCTTATAATAGCCAAGACAGTCAGATGGCAAAACCTGTAGAGCAGCAGACAAAATAAACTTATAGTATTTGGTTATGTCCCTTCGCATTCTAAGTTCAAACCCCATGCAGATACACTTGATAAAAAGAAATACCAGTTGATAAGAAAAGTACTTAAGTGTAAGTGACTAGAATGCTGAGACCCAATATGACAGAATATAACCCATATTGACACTTTGCTCCCATTTAGTAACTCCCTGAAACTAAATGGAATGGTCACGACTGGAATGCCTTTCATTATATAGGTGTACTCAATCGGAGCTGGCTTGGAGATAAACAAAACAACTCACATATAGATCCAATTTTCAGCCAAATAAAGGTCTTAAAATTATCTGAATAAATAAAATACTGAAAGGCTTATGCTAATCTTATTAACAACAACATTCCCCTCAAAATATAAACTACTCTTTCCCTCACATATTCCAATTCTTTTCATACCACAAAGAAATACAATATAATGGACCTTAATCCTTTCACATATGCATACTAATCTATAATTGATATAAGTAAATATCAATATTTCTTACCTCATACATGCTTACAAAGCAAAACAAATCAGGGTGTCAATCTACTCAGCTTTGATATAACCAAACTTATATATCTACACAAAAGAGTATGAGTTAGGAAGCTGTTTTCTTACTCATATGTGTAAATATTAAGTTTGGCTATATCAAGGCTGACAGAATCCAAGTAGATTGACACCCTGATATTTTGTTTTGTATGTATGAGGTACATTCCATGACTTTTTTTAGGAGAAGCAGTTATAACAGTCCTAGATTGTTGTTATTTTCATATATCATTATATATTTAATAACCTGACTTGCCAATTTTTGTTATTCCAAATAGAAGGAGACAACTGTAACAACACTTTCAATACATCCTACTAAATACTGCTGGTCACAACTGACTAGTTTGCAGAATACAGCCGAGATGTTTGGAAAATCACTGTGTAATAAAGTTTTGTGTTAAACTGGGTAAAAATGCTACAGAAAATTATGAAATGCTCTAGACTGTATATGGATTAACTTTTTTACTGGTACAAGAGATTCAAGGATGCTAAAGAAGAAGTGAGAGGTGTGGAAGGGAGAGGGACATCAGAGCATAAGAGCTGGTTGAGAAAATTAGCAATTTTCTAGATGAAGAGTGTTGTGTGTCTATGAAGACAATAAGCATACAGTTTGGAGTTGGTGTGGCAACTGTACAAAAAAATTATTTATGAAGATCTGAACATGTGCAAAATGTGTGCAAAGTTTATTGCCAGTGAGATCAGTGATTAGCATCCTGATAATCAATTACCAGATAGAAATAAGCATCAAAACTGTCCTTCACCCTCCCTACAGTCCAGACCTTGCTATCTGTGAATTTTTATTGTTCCCCAGGCTGAAGAAAAACTTCAGTGGGCAGTCATTTTAAAAAGGAATGAAGTTGTTAAAGGGTCTCAGATATCTTCACTTTGGAGGATTTCCATGGGACTTCATAAAGTGATTGGAGCAATTCAACAAGTGCATTGAAGTCAGAGGCCCTATTTTGAAGGAGATATTAGAATTTTGTACTTGTTTGAAGCTAATAAATGTCTCTCTTGAAAAAGTCTGAAAACTTCTGGAATGCATCTTGTATGTTTACTCTTTTGATGTAAATTTTAAAAACAAAATTTCTTCACAAGAAGAGTAGATGTGAATTTGCATACATTTTGTATATATTTGATAGAAAACTCAACTAATTTTAATATTATAGTATTGACCAGACCATCAGATACTGTTATACACTGCTGGCCACAATGCGCTTCCAATTCTATCATGATTGTGCCATTCTTTTCCATCTTGGCCCAAATTGTTTGACTAAATTGTCTTCCCATTGTTGTAGAGGCCTTCCAAGTGGCCTTTTCCAATCTCTTGGATATTACCCAGCAACTGCACAGGTCCACCTATTGTTTGTGAGCCTTATGACATGTCTGGCCCAGTAGAACTTAAGCTTTTGGTACTCAGCAATCACATCAGTCACTCTGCTCTATTCTTGAATTATCTCATTTCAAAAGCACTCTCTTAATGATATTCTTAGCATGGGTTTTTCCTTGGCCCTTTGTATCATAGCCAATCAATGTTCCATCCTCTTCATAGTCAAATAACTTAGTAGTGGGTTTTACAAATAAACACATAAAAAAAATATTTTACAAATATATAATCTAAAACAAATTCCAATATACAATAATTCAACAGTGTTTTTTTTTTATCACAACAAAACTGACGTTCTCATTGTTATATATAAAAAGTTTATTAACATATTTTCATTTTGTAGTTTTTAAATTAATTGCCAAATTCAACCATTATAACATCGGTAGAATTTCATACATATTTGTAATCTTCTTTTCAATTGTATATGTTTTTGTAGTAGAAGTTCCTTCTTAACAAACAAAAGTAATGTTTGAAAGAAAGATAGTGTTGATGAAGACAAAAAAAAAAAAACATAGATTAGTGCTGATATCTTTCAAAGTTGAATCACAAAGGCGAAGTTGATAAAGTGTTTGCTACTCAGCTGAAACATCACAACATCATGTCCTGTCATTGATATTAGCCTGGGTAAGAAGATACAACCTCACTCACGCTCCTATCTCTCTCTCTCTTACTTAACAGTAGAAAGTACACTTAAGTGGTGTAGCACTGAAATCCCAGGAAAATATGGAGTGATTTCATAATCCATAATGATTAGATCAAATATTCTCAGCAAATGACGATGGAAAGTTCTAATCACTGGCATGGCACTTGTAACTTGAGCAAGATATTAAAAAAGAAAATTTAATTCCTGTTCTCCACATAGCTGGAAGTTGAACAGGTAAGAAAAGAACTGGAGTAATGAATTAACTGAAGACTGGTAAATGGTGAGTGAATGTTTCCACATGAAAATATCTCAATATTTATTTCTTTATTGCCCACAGGGGGCTAAACATAGAGGGGACAAACAAGGACAGACAAAGGGATGAAGTTGATTACATCGACCCCAGTACGTAACTGGTACTTATTTAATCGACCTCGAAAGGATGAAAGGCAAAGTCGACCTCAGTGGAATTTGAACTCAGAACGTAATGATAGACAAAACACCGCTAAGCATTTTGTCCGGCATGCTAACGTTTCTACCAGCTCACTGCCTTGAAAATAACTCAAATTTACAAACTTTCAACTTACAATTACACTGTGGGGAAAAAAAAATCAATTTAACCATTTAAGAATATATAGAAACTGTTATAGTCTTCATTTGTTCTTAAATGGCTAATATGTCTATTCCACGAAGTAATTGTTTTAGTTTCTACTCAGCTCCAGTTCTTTGACAAACAAAAGGTAAAACAAAATGAGCACTGAATTCAGACATCAGATCTGGTATGGTGGTAATAAATATTTCCCAAGCCTTCTTTGAAGAAAACATTATTTAATTTTGAGATAAAGATTGGTACTACATAAAATGTATCACTTTTAGTGTTGGGTTCCTACTGTTTACGTTTTTTGTTCTGTAAGAGAAAAAGAATATTTATGTACAAATCAAATTATAAAAACTTTTGAATGTCAATACAATAAAAAAAAAGTAGAAAACAAAAATTTAAGTTTCAAATTCATGACCATCAACTATAACATCAATGTGTTGTTATACATACTGTCATGTCATTCACCATGTCTCAAGTAAATATTCTATTTCCCAGTCATGTCTTTTTTATCTGAGGTTAGGCACTGATGGGTGACTGATTAAAAAAAAAATTATTTTACTTTTGTGTTGTGATAAGCAGAAGACATTGCAAGTGAGAAGTGTCACTTTCTCAACCAAACAATATTTGTACAACATATATGCTTATATTTATGAATGCAAACAACCACATGTATGCTAAAAGAAAAAGAAAATTAAAATAAAACCTAAAGCATAATAATATGTTTTGTTTATAATCATATGGAAGATGTCAGTCACTTTGAAACACTGAACGACCAAACTGAGTATGCTACTGCTGTATGCACATAACTTTGGAATTGTCAAAGTAATATAAGTTAAGGCATCAGTACCTCCAACTCCCATTTCTTTTATGTGATGTTGTCAGTAAAACTAATATCCCACTGAGAAATATTCTGAATAATGTATTAAAAAAAATTTTAATAAAAAAAGCAAACAGAAAAAATTAAGCACAAAATGCAGACATTTTATATTTGTCTCTACTTAATTCATTTATGTGAAATGAATAAATTTACTGAATATATAGTAGAGCCTCTATTAGTCAATGTTGGCCATACATCTATACATGTATGTGTAGACTTAGACAATAGTTTTTGAAGAAGATCAGCTGTTGCTCATGCAAGTAACTCTTCTCTCTCAATGTTACTGATTTTTATTTACCCAAGAGAAAGGCTACCAACTTGGATCAATACAGTTTGGTATCAGTGATCAGTACATTACAGGTATTAGTGACCCTTTAACAGCTCCACCAGTTTACTGTCCTGGATTGGGACATTTTATCAATGCTAAAATGATGTAAAGCAAAGTTGGCCACGGAAGGACTTGAACTCAGAATATAGAGTCCAAGCAAATACTGTGAGGCATTCAAACCAACAGTCTCTGCCATTATGCCATTTAGGCAGTGAATTGGTAGAGATGTAGTAGAACACATCACACATTTAATTTAGCAACAGAAATCACCAATTCTATAAAATCAAAAAGACAATCATCATTGAATGAAGCTGGTTTTTAAAAAAATTTTTACACCTACCTTTTGAAATGCAAACATTTCACGAGCAAAACATGCAATATTAGTTACATGAAAGACAAGTCTATATGCTTTATTCTAGAGATTTTAGAGCTGAGAGTCAAAAGATCGTACTTGCTAGCTTTTCTGTTACAGGAGAAGAGTGTTTTAAATATATAGGTTCAGAAATATCTATTCACCAAGCCTGTCCTTGAATTGGTTTGATGGCTTTGACTGACAATCTCCTTCTGTAACTAATTCCAGTTTGTTGTGGTTATTTCCAAGAAGGTTTACTATCTTATTAACTACTGCTGTGCCTTTTAAAATGATTACATGAATGAACTCATTTATGACAGGCAGTAATACAAAATATTGTTGTTTTATGGTTCAGTTTATATATATTATATCTCCCCTCTTTCATCAGTGGAATATCAAAAGGTAAATCAAGTACCTTGAACCTAGTCTCATATAGCAGACCTGTTAAAGTTGGACATTGTTTGCAAGAATATTTTCTTGGTGACATTTGATCCCAAATTAATATTATAATTAAGTTACAGTCTCAATATAATCTTGAGTATTAAAAGTGTCTTGTTGTTGGTTATCATAAAATCTATTTTATTGTTCCATAATAGTTATTTTTATGGTACATTTTGTGTAACTGAAGGTCACAGCAACATTTTGATTTGACATGTCACTGCCAGAGCTATTCTTATATGCAAGATAAGTACGATTACTAACATCTAAAGCTTGGAGACAAGTTGGAAATAAAAAATAGTTATAATATACAATGTATAAATTTTATGACTTAAAAATTTTGTAATATTGCATTCTGAATAAGAAACAGAAAGTACTTGTTAATTAGCTTTTTTAAAAAATGATATACATTTGTGTGTGAACTAAAACTTCAAAAGTTGAAAGGTTTAATAAAGTTAGCTCACCGCATATCATATGTAAGTAAGTGCATTTGTACACGCATAACCATTGTTAGTTATAACTGACATCTCTCACTCACTACTTTTTCTCCATATTTTATTCTGGAATTCTGGAAGAACAGACACGATTTTCTCTACAAGCCTTAAGTGCAGTTAAAAGAATGGCCTGGAGAACACTTCCATCGTTATTGACAGGAATGTACTACAAGTCCTCAACAATAAAGTACATATATAACATTAGTTTCATATTTTGGCTCAAGGCCAGCAGTTTAAGGGGAGGGAGTAAACTGATTACATCAACCCAAGTGCTTAACCGGTACTTATATTATCAAACCCAAAAGGATGAAAGCAAAGTTGGAATTTGAACTCAAAACAAAAAGACAGATGAAATGCTGCTAAGCATTTAGCCTAGCATGTGTGTGTGTGTATGTGTATATATATGTGTGTGTGTGTGTGTGTGTGTATATATATATATATATATATAATATATATATATATATATATATATATATATATATTCGCCATGATAGATTGCTGGCTACTACATATTCTTTTTCTCTCTCCTTGTTTCTTTCCGTGTTCCTTTCTGTGGAAGAGCGTAGGCTCGAAACGTTAAAGACTTTTTCACTTTCTCACTTTCCGAGCGTTATACTAATACATCTGTTTGTTTTCTACACCACCTGTCTTCATCTTATGCTTTTTTTGTGACTTCTCCCTATATATATATATATATATATATATATATATATATATATATATATATGTGTGTGTGTGTGTGTGTGTATAACGACGACCACTAAGTGGACAGTTAATGTGCTACTAATAGGTCTTAGTAGACACATTACATGTGATCTCCTTCTAGCACATTAACTGTCCACTTAGTGGTCATCGTTATATTTACACATATACATTAATCCCCTGAGATCTCAGATATTTTCTGAATCTCTCTGATTCTTTCAATGTGCTGGCTTCCTGGTAATAAATCGATATTGATTAATATCTGATTTTTTACCCAATGTTTTAATTTGATATATATATATATATATATATATATATATATATAAATATAGATATATATAGCTGTAAAGTCAATTAATTCAGTTTTATTCAACTTTATATAGTTATGAACAATCTGTATTATAACAGAGAGCAAAAAGATAAATTCCTAATTTAAGGATTCTTGGGTTTTCAGATTCATTAAGATCCATCTTCTAGCAGAGTTATCAAAAGATGTGAAGAACTGGTTTAAGTTTGAACCAGGCAGTCACAAAGGTTATGGGTGTAACTTGCATAAAGACTGACAATTTTAGTAAATAGCAGAGGGACTAAAACCCAAATAATTAGTTGAAGGTACTTTTTAGTTTTTCATTAAAATGAGCAAAAAAAGATAAATTCTGTTTACATTGTCTTTCTCTCTCTCTGGTCAGGTAACCATATACCTTTTCCACACAGCAAGACACTTATTTCTGTCTCTCTGTCACACTAATCTTTCATAATCTGACACAAGAGCACTTCTTCCAATGCCCCACCGCCCTTCTCTCAAAGGTACTTGGTGGCTCTGCCAGTGCTGGTGCCATGTAAAAACCATCTAGTCCACACTGTAAAGTAAAGTAGTTGGCATTTGGAAGGGAATCCAGCTATAAATCCATGCCAAAACTGACCTGTCTGTGCTGCTGCCATGTAAAAAGCACTCAGTCCACTCTCTTAAAGCCGTAAAAAATCATGCCAAAACAGACACAGAAATGAAGTGCAGCCTTCTACCTGGCCAGCTCCTGTTAAACCATCCAACCCATGCCAGCATGGAAGGCGGATGTTAAACAATGGTGATGATGATGATGATGATTGTTATCTATAATCCTAAATAAACCTACGATGTTACTTCAGAGTTAAAAATGTTTATTAGATTCAACCCTCTACCTAAGTAGAATTTACCTTTTGTCATTCCAGAGTGGATAAAACCAGTTAAATACTGGGGTTGAGTGAATCAAATACACTCATTCATTCAAAATATGACCCTATTCCTCTGCTAAATTTATTATTATTTATTTATTTATTTATTTTTCTTTGGCAGAATCAGTGAATTGAAGAAAAAGCCTTGTGGTATTTAGTTCTGCTATTTACATTTGGAGCTTAAATTCTTTTAAAGTCAGCTTTGCTTTCCAGCCTACTGGGGTCGATAAAATATTGTACTGATCAAGTACTGGACTTGATTTAATCGTCTAACCCCTCCCACCAAAATTCTAGCTTTGAATGCCTAAGCTAAAAACCATTACCATTCAGGACAAAAGAATAACAGGAGTGGTGAAGTGCCAGACTAAATGGTTTATGGTATATTAATTTTCCTTAGCATGAGAAAATATATTCTAAGTTTTTATAATACAATAGAAATAAACACTAATTTTAACTGCAATATGCATTTCTCATGATATACCAAAGTATCTTCCTTAAAAATTAGAGAATCATTTTTAGCTGATTCTCTAAAGTTGATTTTACTTTTCATCCTTTTGGGGTTGATGAAATAAGAACCAGTTGAGTACGGGGGTTGATATTATTGACTAGCCCTTTCCCCCCAAATGTCAGGTCTTGTGCTATAGTAGAAAGGACATTTCATCCAAATTTATCAAGTGATAAAGTGAAATAATAAATAAAATTCTCCTGCATTATTATCAAGAGATTAATGGAAGTTTTTGTATAAAGCTTTGGGTTTTAGTTGAAAGAATATGACAGAATCCATTAGTGTTTTACAATGAAAAACAGTTTAACAACCAAACCAAGAAAATTACATGATAAAAGAATTCTTTTCACTGTCTTCCATCAATTTTTATTCACTCACATAGATAGGAAAGTTTGATTATCTATATAGTGGTGCACTAATTGTTTAAATAGCTGGATGTTCTTATCATTAAGAATCCAGAACTGAACTTGTTTGCTGGTCAACAAACCTGAGATAAACTGACTTGTGAACTTTGTCCAGGAACTGAATATAATAGTTGTAATATAAAACTTCTGTTTACTGATCAAAGTAAGTCTGAGTAGACTATACTATACTAATGAGATCTAATAAAGCTGAAACACACCAATAGCCATCATCCAAATGACAAAGAACATTTTTTTTTTTCTAAGAATGAAAATTCAATTTTGCAAGGGAAACTGATTCATTATTTCTTGAAATTATTTCCCCTTCTCTTTGAGATGTGCTAGTAATTACCACTAGGTTTTTGTTTTCTTTCTTCAACTAAAAAGTAAATTTCAATTAGTTAAGAATTTTTTGGCATATGTCATTCAGAACATCACTGCCTAGCTAAATTTGAACTCGTGACTATGTAATCAGTACTCTAGCACCCCTCACTCCACAGTCACAGTACAACATACTTTATATAGTTTTAAAAATGTACTCACAATAATTTTTGAACTAGATACTTTAAAATCTGAAAAAGAAGATTCTGCTTTCCTCCTAAAACGTAAAAAACAAAACAAAACAATATATACATACATACATACATATATATATATATATATATATATATATATATATATATATATATATATATATATATATTATAAGGTTTTTAACTTTTAAATTTTCATGTTCAAAAGAGACAGAGACTTCAAATTCGATATATCGATTTATTCACCACTCTATGTTAACATTTCTGTGCCAAACTTATCCAGTGACTGGTCCATTGGATTTAGATAATAACAAAGATGAAATCTAACGAAATTCTAAGGATTTAATGATAGTTATGTATGTGTTTTTTCGTGTTTTGTTCGAATGGTAACCACTCCTGAAGAAGTGCCAAATGTCTAAATCCAATGGACCAGTCACTGGATAAGTTTGGCACATAAATGTTAACATAGAGTGGTGAATAAATCTATATATCGAATTTGAAGTCTCTGTCTCTTTTGAATATGAAAATTTAAAAGTTAAAAACCTTATAATATAAATATAAACTGTGAGAACGACCCTTAAGGAATCTAGTTAATGATCCCCTAAGGTAAGTTCTTATGCTATATTAGTAACGGTTGCTACATCCTCTGGAAAACTATTATATATATATATATATATATATGTGTGTGTGTGTGTGTATATATAGATGAGCATGTACATTATATGTATATAAAATCATCATAATTTAACATACACTTACCTATGCTTGCATGGGTCAGACAGAATTTGTTGGGACAGATTTTCTATGGCTGGATGCCATTCCTGTTGCCAACCCTTACCTGTTACTAAGCAAAGTAATATTTCCCCATGGTTGAATGTGATTTCCACAAAAGAATGGAAACAAACAACATTGCTTGAATGATGGTGATGCTCATTTCCAACCAACATAAAATATCAAGACAAGGTTACACACACACACACACACACACAAAACAGGCAGCTTTCTGTTTCCATCTCCTAAATCCACTCGTGCCTTGGTCAGCTTGGGACTGTAGTGGAATACACTGGCCCAAAGTGTCATGCAGTGGGACTGAACTTGAGACCACATGGTTAGGAAGCAAGCTTCTCAACAAGACAACCAGGACTTAGTCTATTCATAATTCAATTAGAATAATTTAGTTCCTAACAAGATGAAAATTAAGTATTGTCCTTAGCTAAGTAGAAATACAGCAGCTTTTTAAGAGCAGGCATGGCTGTGTAGTTAAGCAGTTTGCTTCCCAACCACAGGGTTTCTGGTTCAGTCACACTATGTGGAACCTTGGGCAAGTATCTTCTACTATAGCCATGTAGCAATCAATGCCTTGTAAGTGGAATTAGTAGCTGGAAACTAAAAGCCTATTATATGTGTGTGTGTCCCACTACTACTTGACAATTGGTGTTGGTTTGTTTATGTCCTGGTAACTTAGCAGTTTGGTAAAAGACACTCACAAAATAAGTACCTAACTTCAAAAATATAGGTACTGTGGTGGATTTGTTTGACTAAAACCTTCTAGGTGGTGCCCCAGTGTGGATGCAGTCCATTGATTGAAACAGGTAAAAGATAAAAGAAAATGATAAATGGAAACTGTATGAAAGCTTGCTGTGTTTGTGCATGTGAGAGAGAGAGAGTCTTCACACCAGCACCATTTCATGACTTTGTTTATGTCTCCCATGAACAAAATGCCTGGTGGTACTTCAGTGAACAAAAATGTGGTATAAATACCTAACTTGAAAAGCAGTTAAAAGTTGATACCAAGAAGAGCATCTGGCTATAGAATACTGTCTTAAGATCTTTTGTCCAACCCATCCAAAAGGAAGAAGATGTATGTACCATATTTTCTCACATGCAAGTCAAATTTTTTAGATCAAAATTTACAGCAAAGAAATACAGGTTGACTTATACCCCAAGTATATGTGAAATGAAGTAGAATTTGGAAAGATAGTGATGATGTTTGAATGTTTACATTACATATGACATTAACTTGTAAGCAAGAAAATACAGTAAAAAGAAAACATTACAAATTTCATAATTACCCTGCTTCAATAATTTTTAAAAAATACATGTGCAGGAATGACTGTGTGGTTAAGAAGCCATGTGGTTTTGGGTTCAGTCCCTTTGTATGACACTTTGGGCAAGTGTCTTTTATTACATCTTGAATTTTTCCCCAAGGCAAACCACAGTAGAAATGGCCTTTTTATTGGTTGGATATGTCGCAAATATATTTGAAATGATTAAAAAATTTGTTTATTTCACAACAATACTTTGCATGCCAACCATGTATTTTGTCATGGCCTAGAAGCCACAGCACACAATCTGAAGATGATTTATACTGATTTCTTAGAAGGAAGCAAAAGTTCCAGTCATTTCAGAGTTGTCCCTCTTGGTATCTAATACTGATGAGAGCATATAAAGATCAAAATGCGTATCCTACTTCATAGGAAGCTCTCTAAAATAACTTCAGTGTTTTACACTTTTTGTCTAAAGTGAGAACTTTTCTCCCTAGCAAACTGCAGTGAAACTGGCTGTTTTACAAGTCAAATATGTCTCAAACATATTTGAACTGCCTGAAAAATGTGTTTATTTAAAAATTACTTTTATTTTAATTTACTGAATATTAGAGATAGAAATATAACCAAAAAAAATTCGATAAAAGTTGTCAATATCTTACTTCTCTTCAATTTTTCTAGGTGCAGCTCTTCTCTTCAGACGGTGCTGTGGAAATGATGGCATCATGCCTGGATCACATGCTGGAAGTATAATATTATGGAACAGTGCTTAATGATTTAAAAGAATATAAAAAAAATAGCAGAATATACTTTAAAATTTAAAAATAATAATAATAATAATAATAATAATAATAATAATAATAATAATGATAATAAGGTGCCTTAGGTATAATAAAAAATATTCAGACAAATACATAACAAAAACACCAGGACTTACAAATATATATAACATACAGAAAATTGCACTACTGGGCACTGCACACATCCTACATAAAACACTTTCAATACAGTAACCATAAGAGCATCACAGCAAACCACAGCACATACCCAAGACACACAGAGCTGCGCTCGGTAGTGAAGTGAAAGCACGTTATAAAAATAAAACTACTGAATAATAACAATAATAATAATAATAATAATAACAATCATCGTCGTTTTAAGGTCTACTTTTCCAACCATAATCAATCAACCATAATACTGTTTCAAATATTTGTAGCCCTTAGTCAAAGACGACTGTGAGTAATGTAGGGAAGCAGACATCCAGAAGATCTGGCTATATGGAAACTGAACTGGAGGAGATCATTGGGAGGGATTGAAACTAAAGGTTATAAAGCAGGCAGTCATTTATGTCAGCCTACATTATATATGAGATCTTAGAACTGAAGATAGTAAGTTGGTAGCTAGCAGAGTCAGAAAGATTATATTTTGGAAGAGTATGAGATACATCAATGTAAATAGGATAGGTGAGTTATTATTAATTATGAATACATGATTTGTGGAGACAAAACTGTAATACTTTCAATACTCAACACCAAACAAACAGCAATCAAATAATACTTTTAGTACAAAATGAATGATAATTTATTTATTTATCGATTTATTTATATGGGATTTGACTACAGAGAACATGTGACAGCTTTTAAGAAATGAAAATAGCATGCTTTGCTAGATGGTTAATGTCAGTGTGCATGTATGACAAACTGTAAATAATTTAAAAGAAAAATTGGGTATAACAGGCAACAGATGTAGTGTGCAAGAGAGAAAATTGTGCTGGTGTGGTCATATGAGGCATATGGATGAGTACAGCCACATAAAGAAATACCAAACTCTAATTATGGGGGAACCAGTGGAAGACCTAGGAAGATGTGAGACAAAGTGGTGAGAAAGGATTTTCAGATGTTGAGCCTCCCTGAGGAGATGACAAGGGACCAAGACTTCTGGCAAATTGTTGTGCTTGAGAAGACATGTTGAGCTAAGTAAAATATATAAAGACAAGCATGTTCTTTACAGTTGTCTCCCACTCTCTCTCTCAGCCAAGAATCTTGGTCTTGCAAGCTTGTGGGTGCTGGTGCCACATAGAAAACACCTGTTTCCGTGCCATGTAAAAAGCACTTATACCAGTGTCACATAAAAAATACCTGTGCTGGTTCAACATAAAAATCGTCCATGCTGGTGCCATATAGAAAACACCCATGCCAGTGCCACATAGAAAGTACCTGTACCGGTGCTACATGGAAAACACTTGTGCCAGTGCCATGTAGAAAGTACCCATGCCAGTGCCACATAAAAAGCACACAGTACATTCTATAAAATGGTTAACATTGGGAAGGGCATCCAGTCATAGAATCTATGCCAAAACAGACAATTAGAGCTTGGTGCAGCTCTCTGGCAAGCCAGCTCCTGTCACACCATCCAATCCATGCTGGCATAGAAAACAAACATTAAATGATGATGATGGTATCACTAATGTCAAGTTTTTGTTTTCTAAGTTCAGTCAGTTGTAGACCTTTATAATTAATGGATGAGATAATGTAGCACTAGTAAAGCAAAAGTTGCTTCACTATAATTATTTCAGTACCTCAATGTCTGGGTTTCATATCTTACAAAGATTCACTGTTTTTCATTTCCCCTGAAATGTAGTACAGGTACTGAACCTCTTATCCGGCAACCTTGGGACCGGAGGTGATCCGGATTCCTGGATTTTCCGGATTTCTGGACACAGGCTAAATATATAATAAATATAAAATAAACAACGAAAAGTAAAGAACAAACTTGTATAACATTTACAAATTAATACATTTCTAAAGCAGGGTCTGCTTGATCTTTATTAAGCCACTTAAAAATTCTTAAAACCAAGTCAAAGCAGCCATGCAGCGAACTGCTACAGCCCGTTAAATTCAAAGCTAGTCAGTTTCAAAAATAGCCAGATTTCTGCTAATTCTGGATTTCTGGATTCCGGATAAGAGGTTTGGTACCTGTAACATAATTGCCGATAATATACAAGAAAAATAATCAAATTTTCTTAACTAATCCCTTTTTTTTGTATTTAAAGAAATCAATTATTATGAATCTATTGAATTAATTCAAAGTGCATAGTAATTTTACGTGAAATTAATAACCTCAGTTCAATTCTTACCAAACCCCAAATGATTAGGAATGGTGTGCATTTTCCAAGATATTGTAGAATGGAAAAAGAAAAATTCTACAAGCACTTTATCAGAGTTTTTACACTGATCCCCACCAAAAATGGAATTTATTACTGAAGAGTAATTGATATATTTTAGTAACAAATATACATACGGTATGGCTGTTCCTTGAAGTAAGAACTCTCAAGGCAATCTTCAGCAGTGGCCCTAGAAATAAAAATGTTGCCAAGAAATAGAAATTTGAAATTGATATTAATAATGATTATCATTCCATTAAAGATAGTTGTGAATAATTTTTATATATACACCTTATAAGATTACACACACACACACATAGATGTATGTTATAATAACCCTACAAAGTAGATTACATACTGATACACAACTCCAAGATTCATTCAATTAGAACGACCTTTACAATCTTGCAAAAATTTTGACTGTTATATATTCTTCTATCAAAGCCCTATGCTGACCAATGTCTTTAAAGTAGAATTTAGTAGACAAAAACTGAGCAAAAACCTGTCATATGAATAGATTTGTTAATCACTGTTTCTCTATATCAGTAGAGGCCAAATTTGTCTAAGCATGCAGTTGATAGTGAATACTCGTAACTGATGATACACAAAGATGCAGAAATCTAGACTTAGTACTGTGACTGCTGCTGCTGGACGATTTTCATCTGCTACTGATATATGTCTGTGCTTTATAGCACTATTCATCTATATGTGATGTTTTCTCGAGATGAATACCACAGTTTTAAGGCTTTCTACATGATATCCATGTTAAGTAAGGTATACAGACTGCTATTCTGAACAAATACTGCTTCCATCACTAATAACAAATAAAATAAATATAAAAGAATAAGTTTTGTAAATTCTTACCTCTTATTTGGGTCATACATGAACAAGAAATTCAAAAGACGTATACCTGCTTCAGAGAGCCATGGAAAAGTATGACGTAGATTGTTGTAACTTTAAGAAAGATAAAATAAGAAACAAACTGAAGCAATTAAAATCTTTTTTAAAATAAATAAAATTTCTATAAATAATACAACATTATTTATAAATATGCTAAATTGTATGTCAGTCTTACTTGATATATAGGAACTTGTGTATACAAACAATGTGTATACAAAAGGTGTAGTGAGATTTGTGGCTGACTGACAGAGAATTAAGATTTCACATGTAAAAGATAAACAAGGAATTCATGGTAGATGACTTTTGAAAATACGTCCAAGAGTTGTTCAGGTGGTTTTTGACAATTTCAATAAAATAACCAGACATTCCTGGAATTAATAATTAGCTGCTGGAAACAGGTAGCCAACCATTATTTCATAACTGAATAATTTCAGTCTAATGATAAAAAAGAGAAGAAAAAAAAGGTCATAAGAGTGCCTTTGCAAGTACCTGGAATTCTCAGTAGGGTATCTAACTGAAAATTCCACCACCATCATCATCATCATCATAATTTAATGTCCGTTGTCCATACTGGCATAGGTTGCATGGTTTGACTAGAGCTGGCAAGTTGGGGAGCTGCACCAGACTCCAGTCTGATTTGGCATGGTTTCTATGGCTGGATACCCTTCCTAATGCCAACCATTTTATAGAGTGTGCTGGGTACGTTTATGTGACATTGCTTGGGTGCTTTTACATGACACCATCACGAGTGCTTTACACCACCAGTAGGATCAGTCTTAAGACTTCTGCTGTGGGGTACAAGTTTTGTTGAGTACGGCCAGGTACCAGGTATTTCTGTCCTTTGTCATATTGCCTGAAAGGTTCAGCTTCTTGAGATCTGACATCTCATTTTAACAGATATATTTACTAAAATTACATAAAAATATCTTGAAATACTAAAGAGTAAATTCATTCAATAAAATCGCCATTGGCTTCAACCACAGCCTCCAGACGACTTCGGAATCTCCTGCAACTCTTCTGGACAGTCTCCTTGTTTAAGTTGGCGAATGCTGCCATAATCCTTGCCTTCAGTTCATCTTTGGTGTTACAGGGAGTTTTGTTGGTCTCTCACTCAACTGTGCCCCATGCATAATAATCAAGGGGGTTGCAGTCTGGGAAGTTAGGTGGCCAGATGTTAGGGGGTGATATGGTTGCAGAAATTGTCTGACAGTCATGACTGGGTTCTCCTGCTTGCATGGCATGGTGCAGAGACCTGTTGCCAGATATAGGGTCATCCAGCAGCCACCCTCTTGATCCAGGGCAGCACTACCTCCTCCAGGCACTTGATGTAGGCCTCTGTGTTGAGTCTGAGGCCATGTGGGAAGATGAATGGAGGCATAATGTCACCACCACTAGTGATCACTCTAAACACCATCACGTTGATTGGATGTTTGATTTTTATCACTCTCAATACATGTCCTCAGAATGCACTGTCCTCAGATTGACACCCAAACACTCTGAAATGTTTGTAGTGGAGCTTCTGGCATGAATACCAAGCAATACAGCATGTTGTTTCCAAATTTCTGGCAGAGTGAATGGTGTCATAGTGCTATTTTTCTCACAGATGGTGCCTAACTGACCCTACTATACTGTGTAATTGACAAAATCAAAAACAAAGAATGCGCATGCGCGAAATTGAAATTATAAAATGGTGTCAATTTACCCATTGCACCCCGTATATATACATATATGTGTGTGTGTATGTATATATATATATATATATATATATATATATATATATATATATATATATATATATATATACATATGATGAGCTTCTTTCAGTTTCTTTCAAACAAATCAACTCACAAGGCTTAGGTTGACCTGAGGCTATAGTAGAAGATACTTGGCCAAGGTGCCACGCAGTGGGACTGAACCTGGAACCATATGGTTGAGAAGCAAACTTCTTACCACACAGCCACACCTGCGCCTAAAAATACTTAAAATCTTTCAAATATATTTTCTATCTGTTTCTCAATAACCAAATGAAAGAATGATTACTGGACACTAATGATTTGGCATGACTGACTAAACATTCAATTTATTTTGGCACTGGAGGCACGCACATGCATGCAGGATTATACACATACAGATAGAGAGATGAGAGAGGGCGGGTTTACAATTTATTAATTGAATACAATTGACATAAACACACATACACATGAAAAGGAATATGCTCACAGACATAAATGGAGAGAGAATGAAAGAAACATTGAAAGAATGTCTGTGAAATCCACCAGTGTTGAATCAGCCAAAACAGCTGTGCCAAGACATCTCATACCCAACTAAATCATGCTGACCAGCAAGCAGGCCATGGTCTGATAAATTGTTGTCTGGTACCTATCTGAGATTTATTAAGTTACAGTCTGTCTTGTTCCTATATATTCAGGTTCTTACTAAACGCATAATAAAATTTACAAAATTGAACTCACGGTTGATTTTTTAGAGTAAAATGTTCAAGAGCTGGCAATTTGGACATTCCCTGGTAAAAAGATAAACATATGTATAAGAAATGTTAAATTATAATATTTAAATATGCAAGTAGAGAGAAGAAAAAGGAAAAAAGTAAAATGTTAGAGGAGCTGTGGTGGAGTTTATGAATCAAATTGATTTGTTTATCAAAAGCAAAATAAAATTTCTCAGTCATCTTTTTTTTTCCCAATTTAAAATTAGTATTTACTCAGTCTCTTCGTTTTGTCTTGTATTCATTTTTGACCTATTTCATCCAAGTTTCTATGCTAGCTTGGATTCCAAGAATCACGAGAAACTGAATGTTTTAGTCTTTTTATTTGCATATAAATAAAAGGACTAAGCATTTTATAAATGTATACCCTTCCAAATGATAATCAACTGAAAGAGGTGGAAGAAATATTTATCTTGAAATTTATGCAAATAGTATCATAAAAATGAAAGAAAAATTAGGAAAAAAATATAAGTATTAAAATATGATATAGAAAAAGCTTGTGAGCATTACAGAGAGAGAAAATATATGCTCTGTCACTCTCATTTTTGGTTTCAGTCACTAGACTGTGGACATGTTGAGGTATCATCTTGAAAGGTTTAGTTGATGAAATTGACCACAGTAGTTACTCTACAGGTCCCCATTTTGTTGAACTGCTAAATTATAGGAATGTAAACAAACCAAACCAGTTGTCAACTGGTGTTGGGAGAGACAAACACAAACACAAAGGCCACACACGTACATATATATATGATAGATCCATTGCGTGAGCAGAGGAACTGTAGCATAGAAATTTATGGCTATCATATAATACACACATATACATATATATATAACAAAACAGGAAGTTGGAAAATTTTTTGGTATTATTTTTTCACCATTACACATGTTTCATTTACTAATAGGAATTACAAACTTTTACATGTTAGATAAACAAGTAAGAAATTTCCTACCCTACCTACATAATATTATATATACAAATATATATATCATCATCATCATCGTTTAATGTCCGCTTTCCATGCTAGCATGGGTTGGATGATTTGACTGAGGACTGGCAAACCAGATGGCTGCACCAGGCTCCAATCTGATCTGGCAGAGTTTCTACAGCTGGATGCCCTTCTTAACGCTAACTACTCCGAGAGTGTAGTGGGTGTTTTACATGCCACTAGCACGAGGGCCAGTCAGGCGGTACTGGCAACGGCCATGCTCAAGTGGTGTTTTTTACATGCCACCTGCACAGGAGTCAGTCCAGCGGCATTGGCAACAACCTTGCTCGAATGTTTTTTCACGTGCCACCGGTACAAGTGCCAGTAAGGAGACACTAGTAACGAACATGTTCGAATGGTGCTTTTTGCATGCCATCGGCATGGAAGCCAGTCAGCTGCTCTGGCAGCAATCACGCTTGGATGGTGCTGCTAGCGCTCTACTGGCAGGGGTGCCAGTCATCGAATTTGTGAATTTGATTTGATTTCGATTTATATATATATATATGTGTGTATATATATATATATATATATATATATATATATATATATATATATATATATATATATATATATATATATATGACAGGCTTCAGTACAATTTCCAGATATCAGATTCACTCATAAGGCATTGGTTGGCCTGTGAGTCTAGTATGAAACATTTGACCAGGTACACACAGTACAACTGACCCTGGAGGCACCTGCATGAATTTCTGAATAAAAATTACCTGGCTCTAGATGGGTATTCTAAATTCTCTTTTTATAGGTAGTGTTTCCTAGAGCACTGATGATGATGCTTTTAAGACAAGTTAAAAACAGTGTATTTTTTAATTTGCAATGAGAAAAGATCATTATAAAGACTTGTATTGTTAGCTAAGATGAACTCTAGTCTCACTTGAGTATCAAAAAACAAAAAAGAAGTGAATTACACATGACTTACTGGCCAGATGGCATCATTTGGTGTGCCGAACATCTCAATAATAAGTTCTATTTGATGAATTTCTCCTCTTCCAGGCAATAGAGGTCGGTGTGCAAGCAACTCACCAAAAATACAGCCAACTGACCTGGAAAATAATCATGTATCAAAATGTATTTTTATTTTATATCACAAACCACTATACCAACAACAACAACAATCAAAATTTTGTGGGATGGGGCTAGTCAATTACATCAACCCCAGTGCTCAACTGGTACTTATTTTATTGATCCTGAAAGGATGAAAGGCAAAGTCAACCTTGGCGGAATTGACAATAATAATACTAATAATTCTTCAGTTCTAACTTGTAATTTAAAGTAAGCAAAGGATTCTATAAGGCAAAATGCATAAGACTAACAGCTTGTACACTTAAGGTGCAGGCATAGCTGTGTGGTAAGAAGCTTGCTTCCCAAACACATGGTTTTGGGTTCAGTCCAACTGTGTGGCACCTTCAGCAAGTGTCTTCTACTATAGCCTTGAGCTAACCATAGACTTGTGAATGGATCTAGTAGACAGAAACTGAAAGAAGCCTGTTGTATGTGTGTGTGAGTAAGTGTGTGTCTGTGTGTGTATGGGTTTGCACCTGCGTTTGTCCCTCCCCCACCACTTGACAACCAGTGTTGGTGTGCTTATGTCCCCGTAACTTAGCAGTTTGGCTAAAGATATTGATAGAACAAGTACCAGGCTTACAAAAAAAAAAAAATACTGGGGTCAATTCATTCAACTAAAAAACTTCTACAAGGTGGTGGTGCCCCAGCATGACTGCAGTCTAATGACTGATGCAAGTAAAAAGAGATAAAAAAGAAAAGGAAAGAATTGGTTCAAAGCTCTGGTCTCCAAACACCCTTACAATATTTCATGCAAATATTTGTATATAGAAATAATACATTTCTAAATCTCTCATAGAGATTTATGCAGTAGCAGCACGATAAAGTGATATTATGTTGTCAACTTAATGTGACAGTCTCATGAAAGGGAAGAATGCTACTGTTATTTAGCCCTAGGAATATATATATAGGAAATATATATGTTTACAAAGGCGGATAGGCATCGACAACTAGCAGGCCACGCTACTCCAGACTGACGATGAGCAATGACTCTGAAACTAGTCTCTGGATGCTGGCTTTGTTGGGGGGAGGTGCTTATCTTCACTTTGAAAACATAAGGACACAGGAAATGTGTCAAGTCCAACAGGAAATGGTGTTTCCTAGGGCTAAATAACAGTAGCATTCTTCCCTTTCATGGGACTGTCACATTAAGTTGACAACATACTATCAGTTTAAATATTTGTATGTTTAGAACAATGCTGGATGGAAATGAAGACAAAAAAAAAATCCCTACCACATATCAATGGCTGTTGTTTGAGTTTTTGAGCCAAACAATAATTCTGGGGCACGGTACCTGTTGAAAGAAATAAAGATGTTTTTATCAAACCTTATAATCATTAAAATTGAGAATTCATCAAAATTTAATTAAACAGTTCCTTTATATCTTTTAACACCTTTGTGTTTCATAATTACTAAGATAAAATATCTATTTAAATATATCTAATATACCAAATTTGAAATTTTCACATAATTTTATATTTCAAAATCTGTAACAGCAACAAAAAAGATCTCTCAATCTCTCATTTTTCGCTTTTCTCATGGTGAACTTTTCCTTTCTTTCTATACATATGTACCACACTCTCTATAAAAGTATATTAGTCACACTGAGTGTGTGTGTGTGTGTGTGTGTGTGTGTGCGTGCGCGTGTGCGTGCGTGCGTGTGTATTCATGTGCATAGGGAGGAGATGGGATACATGGTTACCCAGAGGGAGAGAGAGTTAACAAGAAAGAGGGCAGGAACGGGTGTGCTGATGTAAAGGAAATACATGGTTACCTAGCCAGAGGTAAGAGCAAGAGAAGGAGGAAGAGAGAGTGATCAAGAATGTGGGCAGAAACAGGTGTGCTGCTGTAGAGGAGATACATGGTGGTTACCCAGCCAGAGTGCAGAGCAAGGGAAAAGAGAGAGAGTGGAAGACAACAAGAGTGTAAGAGAGAGCAGGAGAGAGATAGTGAGCTGTCAGGGTATTTTTGCAAAGAACTGGGATCAGAGCATAGATGGGATGATTGAGTAAAGAAGAGAGAGGTAAATGGTGACAGGTGCTAGGGCATACCCCAAGGTATGGAGGTCAGAATATATGTGGCCAGGTATTGCCAAGAGGCATTAGTAGGGAGTGGGCGTGGGAAGTGCTATGACTGGCGAGGACGTGAGTATATAGAGGGGAGGGGAAGCAAAGGATACAGTGGGTAGAGTAGTGAGGACAGGATTGGGGAGTGGAAGATAATCATAGGAAATGAGAGGAAAGGAAGAGATACAGCTTGGGAGATGAAATGTAGATGTAGGTTGCTTTGGTGCAGAAGGATGTGGGAAAATTTTTATTGTTACCTGTGGGCGGAACACAATGCTGACGTGGGTGGGTGTACACACACACACACTCCCCTCACATATATGTATACATACACACTCCCCCACACACATATATATACACACACTCCCTCTCACCCATACACACACACACACGCATGCAAATTTTAGATTTGAACATGTTTATATCCATATTTACTAAAGCAAATGCACGTACATATAAATTTATGTGTACATAAAAACCATTTTCATGTAGCTATTGATTTTTAGAAATGACACACTTTGCCATAAACTTTTCGTTTGTTTGAGGATGGATGAATGGAGGTAAGAGGACACACTGATTACACTAACCTTGTACTTGACTAGTACTTAATTTATCAATCACAGTAAAAGATGAAAGCAAAGTCAAACCCATAGTGGAATTTTATACTCAGAATACGAAGGGACACAACTAAATAAATGGAGGCATGTGGCTCAGTGATTAAGCTGTTGGACTGACTCATCATTGTAAGATTGTGGTTTCAATTCCTGGACCGGGCAAGGTGTTGTGTTTTTGAGCAAAACACTTCATTTCACATTAATCTAGTCCACTCACCAGGCAAAAATAAATAATATGGTGAAATTGTGACAGGCCTGGAGATAGATAGTGACCCTGCCTAAAAAAAAAAGAAAAAATGGCAGGGAACTTCTGGACAGACAGGTTATAGGTTGACCTATGTGTTGGGTATTACCTTTTTTTATTACCACAACTAAATACAGCAAAAAACATGTTTGTCCACACTCCATCCTTACTGTCACCGACTTTTTAGTGTCACTGTTTAACCCAGATCAGCCCTGATCATGTATATCTATGATTAGAGGTATTCTAGCCAAGATTAGTCCAAATTTCAAGCATTATGTATTTCAGTTTACATTATCCAACACACGCTTTTTATAGTATGGTAGAGTGCAGTTTAAAAGAGATTTGACTGCTATTTCAAGTAGGTGGTGAACTATTTATTTCATAGGTTCAGTCTTCCTGTGTGACATCTTGGGCAAGCATCTTCTAAAATAGCCTAAGGCTGACTAAAGCCTTTTGAGTGGACTTGGTGGGTGAAAACTGAAAGAAGCCATCATATATATATATATATAATCATCATCATTGTTTAACATCCGTTTTCCATGCTAGCATGGGTTGGATGATTTGACTGAGGACTGGCAAGCCAGAAGGCTGCACCAGGTTCCAATCTGATCTGGCAGAGTTTCTACAGCTGGATGCCCTTCCTAATGCCAAGTGTGTGCCTTTGTGTCTTTGTTTGTCCACCACAATCACTTGACAACTGGTTTTAGTGTGTATACAAGCCAGTAACTTAGCAGCTTGGTGAAAGAGACCGACAGAATAAGTATTGGGCTTAAAAAAAAAGTACTGGGGTCGATTTGTTTGACAAAAAACTCTTCAAGGCAGTGCTCCAGCATGGCCCCAATCTACTGACAGAAAGAAGTAAAAGATAAAAGATGTATGTGTGTGTGTGTGTGTGTGTGTGTGTGTGTGTGTGTATGTGTGTGTATATATATTTGTGCATGTATATATATGTATGTATATATACACACATGTAAATACATACACAGACACATCTTTTATCTTTTACTTGCTTCAGACATTAAATGCAGCCATACTAGGAACTCCCTCAAAGAGCTTTTAGTCAAATGAATTGACCCCAGTACATTTTTTTAAAGCCTGGTACTTATTCTATCAGCCTTAAAAAAACACTTTATCTCTCACCACTTCCGGTCACTTCAGCCATGTAACCACACACATACTTTTCCTAAACATTTTTTTCCTTCTCTCTGGGCTTTCTTCTCTCCTCTTTCTGACAAAGGATCATGCTTGAAATGTTATACACCCATCTTTCTTCCATCTTATACTAACCTAATACATTTCACCTGTACGTCCTTTCGACTTTTGCTATGTTGTTATTTTTAATTTTCGTTTGTCTACACACACATACGTAATTATAAGATCTAAAGGATCTAAGTGTAGGCAGTTTGTAAGCTTCAAGCAGTTCATAGTAGGTATGAAAAAACTATGTTCAGCAACAATAACAATTTATTGGCAAGGGTTGTAAGATTTATCCATACCAAAATGTGGTAAGTTGAAAAAAAATTTTTCATAATATCTTCAGCAAGTTAACTTGGGATTTCTTAACAACAGTGTAGCCTTCGTATAATAAAGGTATCTTTGACTTGAAGAGTAGCTAGCAGAGTACTCCTCATTGAGTAATTATTACATCAGAGGATCTGCCAGCTAAGAAACATATGGAGCCTGAATTTTACCTGATCCACTCCCTCAATTTGGATATATATATATATATATATTCATACACTCATATATATTTATTTATATATGAACACCAATATAACTGAGAGAGAGAGAGAGAGAGAGAGAGAGAGAGAGAGAGAGAGGGTATGCATGTAAAGTGATGTTATGGAACAAAAAGACTTAAATCTGAATCTATGTACAATTGACCTCTCTTAACTGCTTTTATTTCTTACTCAATGGATTTTATTTTAAAACTGGGTCATTTTTTTTGATAATGTTAACTTTGTTGTATTCAACTATAGTAACACTGTTATATTGCCTAAGCTGCACATACTTGACACGTACACACATGCATTTATATATATATATATATATATATATATATATATATATATATATATATATATCATCATCGTCATCATCATCATTTAACGTCCGCTTTCCATGCTAGCATGGGTTGGATGATTTGACTGAGGACTGGCAAACCAGATGGCTGCACCAGGCTCCAATCTGATCTGGCAGAGTTTCTACAGCTGGATGCCCTTCCTAATGCCAACCACTCCGAGAGTGTAGTGGGTGCTTTTACGAAAGGTCAGCTTTGCCTTTCATCCTTCTGGGGTTGATCCACTCAAGTACTGGGGTCAATGTAACTAACTTACTCACTTCCCTTCAAAAATGCTGACTTTGTGCCAAAATCAGAAAAATTAAAAAGAACTACAGTAATCTCTCATCATATCATGGTTCACCTATCGCAGTTTATTATTTAAGTTTACGTCGATGCCTCCATGGTGTTGTTTTGCATTTATAATACAATAAATATATACAAATTACAAAAATAATTTAAAAAAATATGCAGGAGTGGCTGTGTGGTAAGTAGTTTGCTTACCAACCACATGGTTCTGGGTTCAGTCCCACTGCGTGGCACCTTGGGCAAGTGTCTTCTACTATAGCCTTGGGTTGACCAAAGCCTTGTGAGTGGATTTGGTAGACGGAAACTGAAAGAAGCCGATCGTATATATGTATGTATATGTGTGTGTATGTTTGTGTGTCTGTGTTTGTCCCCCCAGCATCGCTTGACAACCGATGGTGGTGTATTTATGACCCCGTAACTTAATGGTTCGGCAAAAGTGACTGATAGAATAAGTACTAGGCTTACAAAGAATAAGTCCTGGGGTCGATTTGCTCGACTAAAAGGCGGTGCTCCAGCATGGCCGCAGTCAAATGACTAAAACAAGTAAAAGAGTAAAGAGTACAGTACTGTTTCTACTTTGCAGGGGAGTGGTTGGAATGTAACACCTGCAATAGTTGAGGGATTACAGAGTTCATATTATGTGATTATGATAACAATTGTTACTAATTAATAATTATGTTATATAATAACTATTAGTGATTATTGATAAGTATGTCATATAAATTGCTATTACTATATATAGTTACATAGCTGTATTCATTCATGGTTGTCACCAAAACAGCTGCTGAAATATCAAATGAAATTTTAAAATATCGATAATATTGTTTGCATTTCTATTTCTTCTAATATATAGCTCCAGACATTCTTTGTAGGCAATTATAAACTGGATGTGCTTTTGATCCAATTTTATATTTATATTAAAGTAGAAATAACTACTAAGACCATATATTTACAGATGTAAATAGAATGCTTTGCACTATATTTGTTCTGGCTCTCTGTACTATGAGTTCAAATTCTACAAAGATCAACATTGCCTATCCTTCTTCTATGATCAATAAAGTACTAGTGAAGAACTAGAATCAATTCTTTCACTTCTCTCCTTCTCAAGTCAGCTATGCTGCACAATTAAGGGGATTGTGGCAGTTAAGATTTGTAGTCTTGCAAACTGTATGTTGGCCTCATTAGTGCTGGTGGTATGAACAAAGCACCCAGTACATGTTGTAAAGCAGTTGGTAGTAGGAAGGGCATCCATCGATAGAAGCCATGTCAAAGCAAATATTAGAGTACGATGTAATGTTGAGGTCCTTCATATTCTGTCCAGCTGTTCAACCCATGCCAGCATAAAACATGGACATTAAGTGATGATGAGGATTCATCTATACCTATATCTCATCATCATTATCATTTTCCATTATCTGTTTTCCATGCTGGCATGGGCCAGACAGTTTAACTGGAACTGGTTAGATGGAAAGTTGCACCATGCACCAGTCTGTTTTGGCTTGGTTTCTACAGCTGGATGCCCTTCCTAATGCCAACCACTTTATAGAGTGTACTGGGTGTCTCTTATGTGTCACTGACACAAGTGCCCTTTGTGTATCACCAGCACAGGTGCCTTTTATGTGTTTCTGGCATGTGCCTCTCATGTGTCACTGGCATGGGTGCCTTTAATGTGTCACCAGCGCAGGTGTCTTCTACGTGTCATTGGCATGGGTGCCTTCTATTGGGGCATCCCATAAATAATGCGTTTTTTATATATTTCTTTTATTTTTTCAAAATTAAGATAAACATAGTTCTTTTTTTAATCTAAAATATACTCTCATTTTCCACAATACTCTTCCATCTATCTGGTAGACTTTCAAGGCCCCTTTTCTAAAATTCACTTGTCCTTGACAAAAAATACTCCTCTAGTATTGTTCTGGCCTAGTCTACAGGATTCATATTTTTCTGTCCAAATGATATTGAAGACTGTGGAATAAATGATAATCAGATGGAGGAATGTCCAGTGAACATGGTGGGTGAGGCATCATTTCCCATTCAAAATGCTCCAGCCTTTGGAATGTCATCCTTGCTGTATGTGGCCAAACATTATCCTGATGGAAGAACACCTTTCGTCTTGAAACCAAAGATGGTCGTTTTTCTTCTAATGCTGACTTAAACCGCTCAAGCTGCTCAAGCTGTTTGCAGTAGATCTCCTTTGTTATCGTTTGGTTTAGGTTTAAAAGTTCAAAGTGGACTAAACCTTTCATATTCCACCAGACAGATAACACCTTATCTGGGTGAAGACTTTCTGTAGTCTGGGGTGCTGGTGTTTCTCCTTTCCCTTCTCACTGTCTTCGGCGCTTGACATTTTTATAGAGAACGCATTTCTTGTTACCAGTCACTATCTGGTCCAAAAAATAAGGTTCATTCATGAGACATGACAGCAAAGAAGAGTACACATTCACTCTGTGTGTGATTAGACTCAGAAAGTTAGTGAGGAACCCATTGACCCAATTTGCTGACATTTCCAATGGCACGCAGGTGTTGATGAATGGTTGAATGACCAAATCCAAGCTTCTCAGCTAGTTTCTCAACAGTTATGATGGGCTTTTGTTCCACCAGAGTTTGCAGGATGTCCTCCTTGAGCTCTACAGATCTTCCAGGACAAAGCTCTAGGCTGTAGTTTCCAGCTTGGAATGGTTTTACATGGCACTGCATGGATGCTAGACACACTCATAGTAATTCTTTCTTTAGTGATGTAGAAGGGCTAAGTAAAATAGCAACATCTTCTCAGAAAAAAAGATGATTATGCCATTGCAACCATTCAAAGACAGACTGATAGGCAGTACAACTCAGAAAGGTAATACAAATGAGCATTTATTCATCTACACAACATTGAAAAAACAAATATAAAAATTCTATATCGTCAGAAAATTTATCAAGAAACCATTTCCATATAGGAAGGAATAGTGAATCTTACTTACCACAAGGTAACGACTTTTGGAGTCATTGGTTTCATAGGCATACAATATTTCCGAGTGAGTCCAAAATCAGCTAAAATTAGAAATGGCAACAGAAACACTCTCAAAATAAAATTAATTTTTGATTAGAATTTTCCCAATCTTTGCATACAAAATAACAAACTGTAAAAAATCTCCCTAAGAATTCCCCTATATGGTTTCTTGATTTGCATAAATAGCAACAAAATCTCCCAGTAATCTCACTCTACAGTATTTAAGAAATAAAAGGATACATTGGATAATGTAATCCTAGATACATATGTCAGAAAAACAGATGCAGCAGTCAAGGCAACAACACCTTTCATCATGGCTCTGCCCAAACAGGGCTGACCTAGGGACAATTAACAGCAAGCCATTTATTACCACAAAATACAAATCTTTTTTTTTTTTTATCATCATCATCATCATCATCGTTTAACGTCCGCTTTCCATGCTAGCATGGGTTGGACGATTTGACTGAGGACTGGCGAACCAGATGGCCACACCAGGCTCCAATCTGATTTGGCAGAGTTTCTACAGCCAGATGCCCTTCCTAACGCCAACCACTCTGAGAGTGTAGTGGGTGCTTTTACATGCCACAGGCACGAAGGCCAGTCAGGAGGTACTGGCAACGGTGTATTTCACGTGCCACCTGCACAGGAGCCAGTCCAGCGGTACTGGCAACAAACTCGCTCAAATACCTTTTCACATGCCACTGGCACAAGTGCCAGGAAGGCGACGTTGGTAACGGTCACACTCAGATGGTGCTATTTACGTGCCACCAGCACAGAATCCAGACAGCTCGTGCTCTGGCAATGATCACGCTCGGACGGTGAAGCTGATGAGTTACTTTTTACTTGTTTCAGTCACTAGGTTATGGCCATACTGAGGCACCTCCTTGAAGAACTTTTGGTCAAATGAATTGATTACAGCGTGTATTTTTTAAAAAACCTGGTACTTATTCTATCAATCTCTTTTGCTAAACTGCTAAGTTATGGGGACACAAACACACCAACACCGGTTGTCAAGTGGTGGTGCAGGATAAACACAAAGACACACATATACATATACAACAGGATTCTTTCAGTTTCGGTCTACCAAACCACTCACAAGGCTTTGGTCAGCCCAAGGCTATAGTAGAAGACACTTACCCAAAGTGCCACACAGTGGGAATGAACCCAACACCATGTGGTTGGGAAGCAAAATTCTTACCACACAGCCCAAATTCAAATATTTTTACAATACACTAATATTTCATTGATTATGCATGGATTAAAGATAAAAAAAAATCCATATGAATGTGCACTTAAAGCTCAAATGCCTCACCAAAAACTGTTTGGATTCCATATGATTGTGCTATCACTTTTCCAATGATGATTTTTATAAATCTGATCGTGTGCATATAGTTGGAACATGCATTTTCATATCTGAATGCTTTACTTTATCCATTGTAAAATAAGCAGATCAGACCTGCAGAAGTATGTACCTCGGTTATGATTATGAGACAAAGAATGTTTTACTGATCAGTCCAACAACTCAACCTCTCGTTCATTACAACTGATGTTTAAATATTCTAATATGCTGACCCAACTGTTTGTAATCAATCTAAAGTTTCTCATAGGCACAGGCATGGTTGTGTGGTTAAGAAGCTTGTGGTTCAGTTCAACTGCACAGTACCTTGAGCAAGTGCCTTCTAGTATAGCATTGGGCCAAGTAATGTCTTGTGAGTGAATTTGGTAGATGGAAACTGTGTGGAAGCCCATCATGCATGTGTGAGTGTGTATCTTTGTTCGATGTTTGTCCCCCAGAAACTACTTGACAACAAGTGTTAGTTTGTTTTTGTTCCTCTAACTTAGCAGTTTGGCAAAAGACACTGATAGAATAAATACCAGACTTTAAGAAAGTAAGTACTGGGGTCAATTTGTTTGACTAATGGAGGTGCCCCTGCTCTGAGAAAAATTATGCCTGCTATATCATACAAATCCAGGAAGCAAATGAGATTTTTAAAGGAAACGAAATCAACGTGAAACATGAAATCTTACCTATTTTTACACAACCTTCATCAGTCATAAGAAGATTAGAAACTTTAAGGTCTCTGCAATAAAGAAAAATTATAAACATGAAGAATGATATCGGTTTTTTGTTTTGTTGTAAATAAACATTAACTATTTTGCAGTTGTATTTGGTAAAAGATCAGATCTGAAATTACAGTGTGGGGAAACTGAAACAACTGTATCACGACTGCTATGCAGTCATGATCACCATTTATCTACAATGTGTAGTGGAACATATGTCCTCAATATGACTTTAAACAGAATCCCTCTTAGCGACTATTGTTCTCAGGTCTATTCTAACCCTGAGTAGTAGCACTTGTCTGGGACACAGCTATGAGTTAATTAGCACGCCATGGAGGAAATTCCAAGCACAGACTCTCACTGTCTTGTGAGTGCCTTGGGAAAGGAAACGGCTTTGAGGAATGTGGAACCATCTCTTAGCCACTGTTGTTCCCAGGTCTTCTATGACCCAGAGTAGTAGCACCTGTCAGGGTTAGCTACGGATTAATTTGCATGTTATGGAAGAAAAGTCCAATCCCAAACCCTCACTCTCTTGTGAGTGCCTCTGGAAAGAAAACGACTAGTGGAGTCAACCTCGTCAGCAAATCAATGAGTGGTGTCCTTTAGGTCACCCGGTGCTTTCTTTGACACCCTTCTAGCAACTCCAGGGCAGTTGTGATGCTCCAGCTTTGTAAGACAATTCACTGAATAGAAGGGCCACTATAATATAAATCTTACAACTTGCTGGTCGCTGCAACCATCTTTCTCCACTGTGATCAGACCTTCAAGTCTATTATATTTACAAAAGTAAATATAACAGTTTCAGTGTATTATAAATGGCTCTTATAACTCCACTGCATACAATTGTATGATTAACTATATTCTAGTTTTTTTAAACACTCTTAAATTGTATACATACCGATGGATAATACAGTTTTCATGCAAATACTGAAGTCCTTTAAAAACTTGAAGCATTATAGATTTCACCTGCAATTACAGTGAAAAACAATTTCTCTATATTGTGCAAATAAAAATCAAATTAGCAAGTCAATTCTTAATATAATTTATATTTACATAATGAAACTGTGGAAGCTTCAATAAAGGATGAAATAAATCATTTTAATGGTGAATCTTAAAGAGAATAACAGTATGTAATTTCATCATCACCATCATTCACCATGATATTCACTTTTCCCTGCTTGCATGGATCAGAAAGAATTTGCTCGAGGTGCTTGTGTGTGTGTGTGAGTGTGTGCATATATCATATATATATATATATATATATATATATATATATCATATATAAATACATGTATAGATAGATAGATAGATAGATATACATACAATAGGCATCTTTCAGTTTCTATCTACCACATCCACACACAAAGCTTTGGTCAACTGAAGGCTATAGCAGAAGATACTTGCCTAAGGTGCTCTGTTAGGGTGTATTATAAGAGGCAACAGGAAGGGCTTCTGCTTGCAAAACTTTGCAGTAGAAAACCCATCAAACCCATACCAACACACAAAGTAGATGTAAAGTGATGATGATGATGTAAATATGCAATAATTATGTTACTGACAGACAACAAATATATTCATTTATTCTCTAGTTTGATTTTAGTCATTAGGCTTTGGCCATGCTGGAACAATCATATTTATGCTTGGTTCAATACCAGCAATTATCTTAGACTGATACTTATTTTATTGGCCACTATTTGTTTAATCAGTAAGTTACTGGGCATAAAGAAAGGAACACAACAAACAAAACCAACTTTTAGGCCTGTGTTAACATAAACATGGACATAAGCACACAGACATATATTTATGTGTGCGCGTGCGCGTGTACAGATATATGTAAGAATGTATGTATATGTATGTGCATGTGTCTTATGCATAAAGGATTTTTTTAAAAAATGCATACCTGTGCTTCTGAAAAAGGAGCCTGCATATTATCAAGCAGAGAGGCAAGATCTTGTTCACAATATTCCATCACTAGAAATATACTGAAATGGACAAAGATATACTAGAGTATAATATGAAATTTTCACATATCATCATCATCATTGTTTTAACATTCACATTTCCAAGCTTCATTGGCTGGACAGAGTTTATAGAAGCAGATTTTCAATGACTGGATCCCCTTCTTGGGGATCCAAGCAAGGTAATTTTTCTCCATGGTCAGACATGTTCTCTCAGAATATTTGAAATGAATGACGCTGCTTGTGTGACAGTGACTTTCATTTACAACTATCACAGAATATCAAGTCAAAGAGACACAAACATACACACGCACGCATACATATATATATTTATATGTAGTTAAGTCTGTCTGGTTACAGAGTAGCCAATGGTTTTGCATCCACAAGGAGCTTAACCTCATGTATGGCTCGTCACACTCTAAAGCTGAAGACAAATGTAATTCTTCATCTCTGGGAGGTAGGAATCCGTTACAGTCAGTTGGTCAGTAAATCACCAAAGAATAAACGCTCCATGTCGGTGAGGATGGGTTATTTCCCTTAGACCAGTTCATCTGGGTCAAAAAAGTGGGGGGGACAGAGAAATTTTCCCTTGGGTTACTTTTAGTTTGTAAGGACCTTTCCGGGTCTTTTCGGAGAATGGAGAATCCCATGCTTGCAGCAGATAGTATTTGCAATGGATGCAAGGACTATAAATTTCCTAGCGAGTGTTCAGTGATCAAGGTTTCATGGAGTCTTTGAGAATCCTTGCTCACTCGGCTATACAAAGCTCACAGCGTCTGCTCCCATTAATGTACTACTCTGCACTGCTTCCTGAGCCACTCTTTCCCCTCTACATACTAGTATTTCTCATCATCTGCACCCCCTACACTTGTTCACTATATTAACCTCTACCCTCACCTGTTTGCTCTCATCTCACACTCATATGAAAGCATCCACTCTCCATCCCCTCCCATAATCCACCATCTATGCTCCCCTTCTTGTTCCTTCAGAGTTTACTTTAGCTCCCCATCGCTACCTGCCTTTTATTTCTCCTTTATAACAAAACACTTGTGCCTGTCATTCTATCATACTTAGGCTTGTCAACAATTTTGAAGGATAAGGTGGGAATGCCACCCACCTTCACCTTGTTCTCCCAAATACTAGTAGTGGGAGTTCTTCTTTTTCTCTGTCCTTTTTTGTTTTACAAGTTACATGGCAATCTCACAAGTACTGTTGGCATAAAAAAAACACCCAGTACATACTGTAAAGTGATTGGCATTTGGAAGGGCACCCAGCTGTAGGCATTATGCCAAAGAGTTCATTAAAGCTCAACATAGCCCTGCAGCTCACTGGTCCCCTGTCAAACCATCCTACTCATACCAGCAAGGAAAAATGAGGTTAAACAGAATTGTGAATAACAGCAAGTCATTCTTTTCATTATATATATATATATATATATATATATATATATATATATATATAATCGTCCAACCCATGCTAGCATGGAAAGCGGACGTTAAACGATGATGATGATGATATATACCAACAGATGCTCAACTAAAGTTAACCTAGAACTTTACAACAACAACGTATTAGTGGCAGTCATTGTAAACTGTATTTATATAGAGAAAGTGCTTAAGAGAAATAAGCATTAAAAAAAAAACAGAAAAATCTACCTGTCAAGACTTTTACCAACAACCACTTCTTGTAGTTCAACTATGTTTTCATGGCGTAGATTTAGAAGTATGTTAATTTCTCGAAGACCACTGATAGGGATTCCTGGTAGAATACAAATTTTAAAAAAATAATTTAGTAAAGAGAAAGAGTTAGAATAAAGAGTTGGAGCAAATGAATGAAAACATCAGGAAATTATGTTATATTGTTTTAATCACTGTTTTAATGACCACAGAGGCCCATCTATATGACCATGTCTAGGAGCCAGCACTCTTCTGAGACTTGTATGTCTTAGCCACGAGACCATCTTCTGCTATTTGATTCATAACAGGGGCCCTTGAAAGATACTAAAACCCCAGGCCACAGAAAACCTGGGAGTTGTAGTGACGAGGAAACTCCTTTTCTCTCTAACTCCTGAACTTTCAAATAAGAATTGCATCATTGAATGTGATTTAATGCCATGCTCTGGACCACACAGATATGTATTATACTATAATTAAAACTGACTCTTGACTCTTCAACTAACCAGATTCCAACTATCTCTCTACGTTTCATTTGATCTTCTTAATTTATTAGTTTATTTATCACAGTTACTGGATGTGTAGATATGGAGTTTACTTCATAACAACATGGTTTTGAATTGTATCTCACTGGGTGACATTCTGAGCAAGACTCCTCTTGTGTAACCTAGAGCTAACCAATACCATGTAAGGGGAATTGGTACCTGGAAATTGTATGGAAGCCTGATGTGAACACACACACACACACACATATATATATACGCATGTTTGTCAGTGAGTATGCTTGTAGGTAATGTGCATAAATATTGATATAAATATGAAATGCATATTGGTATGCATTTGAAGATCAGTAAAAAAATCTATTTGGGAAACAGGTAGGGGCTATTTCTAGGAAAGGCCTCTAGCCATAAAATGCTGTCTCGAAATCTATCTCCATCAAACCCATGCTAGCCTGGAAAAAGGGTGTAAAACAAATGTAAAAAACCAAAAAAAAACCAAAAGAAAAAACATAACACAAACAAGTACTACTGCAATTTGTACAGTTCAATATGTCGTGCACCATCATTTGTGTTCTGGATTATCTAATAAATACATTGAAAACCATAAAAGAAATGTTCACTTGTCTTCACGTTTTAATGCATAGCAATTCAGAATTTGAGTAATGATGAAGCTACTTGAGTTTAGTCCCTTGTCAGTCCCAATCGAACTGAAACATGGTTAAAATGTTCCAGGTGCATTGTCCTTTTCTTTTTTATAACAGGGGCAGCATAGTCAAATCTAAGAGATTTGCCAATAGCTCTTTTCTTTTTCTAAGACAGCAGGGTGTGATTTGAAAGCAAATTTGGCTACTATTTCTAGTAGGATGAGTAACGAAGCAGGGCCTCTCTTACTGGCAGATTTATGATAAAAACTCTTGGTGTAGAAAAACTGTTCTGAGACGATATACCCAGTTCTAAACTTTTTAAACTCACCTAATTATTTTTAGTCCTGAGAAAAATAAGTGTAGAATAAGTAGAGAAAATTATGAAATTTATAAATTGCAAATGTTAGAAAGATATTTTTAATTCTCTAATGATCCAAACAAAGTGATGGGTATAGAAATATATACACATTCTTATAGAAGTGATTACTACCCTTTATTTAAGGACTACAGTAAGGACAGGAGTGACTATATATATTGTAAGAAGTTTGCTTCCGAATCTCATGATTCTGAGACCAACAGAGAATATTGACTATATACAAATGATAGTCATGAGTTGAAAAATAAAATTTGCAGATGGATACAAGTCTTTGTTGTTGTTTCCAAATGTTAACATTTTTATTAAAGTAACAAAATATAAGACATAAAAAAATTGTAAATTCTTCAAATTAAATTTTCTTAGAATACAGAAGTTAAGAACCTACCATCACGTTCTCTTTCCATCCGCATCTTTTTCAATGCAACAATTGCATCAGACCTTATGTCTCTTGCACGATCTGAAATATCCATGGAATATCATATTAACATTCTATAAAGAAAACGAAAGAAAACACACATACACACAATCTATGAATTTCTTTCAGAGTTCAAATCTCCCATGAATAAAACAACCTCATCCAACTTTAGTTAGCTCGAGAGTGTAGTGCTGGAAAGAAGGTTGCATTCACTCGTCGTTTAACGTCCGCTTTCCATGCTAGCATGGGTTGGACGATTTGACTGAGGACTGGCAAGCCAGCAGGCTGCACCAGGCCTCAATCTGATCTAACGCCAACCACCCCAAGAGTGTAGTGGGTGTTTTTACGTGCCATCGGCACGAGGGCCAGTCACACAGTACTGGCAACGGCCACGCTCAAAAAGGTGTTTTTTACGTGCCACCTGCACAGGAGCCAGTCCAGCGGCACTGGCAACAACCTCGCTCGAATGATTTTACTCTATACTAATTTATTGTATTCTTATTTCTAATATATTTTAATCCAATGTATTTTTGTGCTGAGTCTCATAATGATGCAATTTCTCTGAGAAAGTCAGAACAAATCAAATCATGTACAACATTTTTCCTATGTTTAGAAAGTATACAATACAGTAACTTCTTTGTTTATGTTTAGAAGCTTAATGTAGAAGCTTTGAGAAATATGTAATTAACTATTTTTATTAACCTCTTTGTACTTAATTTGTTTATAAGCCATAAAAAGTGAAAACATGAAACTTACAAACAATGCCATATGTCCCTTCTCCAACTCGATTCAGCTTTTCAAAATCTGTAACACTTCGACATCTACCAAGCTGTATAAAAAAAAATATAATAAAAATTAAATAATAATAAAAGATGTTTCTATGATATTTTTTTTTAAATGTCAAAATCTATGTTCTTTTATTTCTATATGTTTGAGATGAGGAATTATGTACATTATTTACAATGGACGGAGAGGTGTCCTCATCTTGTTTGTTGTTATCACATTTCGGCTGATGTACTCTCCAGCCTTCATCAGGTGTTCTGGTGGAATTTTGAACCCAACCCTTTATTTGACTAATGGGATACACTGTTCTCATTCCTAAGGTATGTTGCGGATGTTATTTTTCTGTTGATATTATTTTTCAAGTCTCTGCCTGAGATTGAACTTAGAATCTTATCCACTACACTATATGCCCATGGGCAATTACAGAGTGACTTTTAGGGCTTATAAACCTAGTATTTTATCTTTTCTTGATACTGGTTCCAATATTACATTTATATCTGCACTAGGTTTGCTTAGGAGGTTATTGTGTCCTAGTATATGTGCAGCCTCTTTTAATTTCTTACTGTGGGAATAAGTTAAAATAATTGACAGAGAACACCAATGGAAAATACAAAAATTAATGCCTATGGGCATATAGTGTAGTGAATAAGAGCATGGAATACTAACTCTCGGGTTCTAAGTTCGATCCCAGGCAGGGACTTGAAAAATAACATCAGCAACATACCTTAGGAATGAGAACAATGTACCCCATTAGTCAAATAAAGGGTTGGGTTCAAAATTCCACCAGAACACCTAATGAAGGTTGGAGAGTACATCAGCCAAAAAATGTGATAACAACAAACAAGATGAGGACACCTATCTGTCCATTGTAAATAATATACGTCCTCTTTACATTCTTCTTATTACAATCATTTTAATTTAACAGTAAAAAAAAAAAAAATTATAACATCAACTTTTTAATGAATTCAATCAAGCAAAATGTTTTTAAAGTTAACTTATTAGCAAAAGGTACCAGAAAAGGAATTTTCATCCTGCAGTTATGGCTACAAGCCAGTCACAGAAACAAGTAAAAGATAAAAATGCAAAAGAAAAAAAACTGTAGGAGCCACTTACAGTAAATTTTAAGTTCAGCCATTTATAGGGGAGGATGAATATTGAAAGTTAGCTACATAATTACATTAATTTAATAATTTAAAAAAATAAACGGGGAAAAGAGAATAACAAGGGATTGTTATGTGTAAAAAAATTATTAAAATAGAGAGAGAAATGTTGCAGTTCATCAATGACAGTTCAACAATACAGAGAATTGATATCAGTTAGACATGTTCTTGAAGTTAAGAAGTTAGCTTTGCAAAAATGTAGTTCCCACTACATGGGTTGGTTCCATCATGTGGCACCTTGAAAGGAAAATAATTAGATCAAATAGAATATTACCCTTGCTTTTTCTGGAATTTCTATCAAGTCTCCAGTCAGGAATGAATAAAAAAAATCATTCCTCTCAGGTCTTTTATCATTCATTTTTATTCACTGATTGCAGCTAGATTATGGCACCTGAGAGAAATAAATAGATTAGAGCTATATTTCAGAGACAGTCAAGTCCTCTAAAAATTTTACTTTTACATCATTTGACATTACATAGAATGCATTCAAAATTTACAAAGTGGAGTTAATTTACAAAGAAGCCTGATGATTCAGGGAGGCCCTTCATCGTGGGCTGCTGTAATTACTGTTTATTGATACAGACTATCTCTAGTTCTCTTGGATTTTAATATCTTACTTTCACATTTCAAATTTAATCAGAGAGTCACTAATGTAAAAACAGTCACAAAGATAAGAGAACTTTTTTCATTTATAGAATAATTTCATTTTTGAATGCTAATTTAGTACAGAGAAATTAGTTTTTAAAGAATTCTTGTGTAAGGAGGCAAAATGTATAATTTCAATCCAAAATTTGATTCATTTTGTTTCAAAGAGAAACTGGTTTCATTTATTCATATTATTTATTGCATAACTTCCAGGAATTTTTCAGTCCCACAGTTGACTAAGTATATCAATATAATGACAATAAACTGATGTAAGAGAATTATGAGGAAGAAAACTCAAATCTTGTGGAACACAGAATTTCATAGTTTTGATCATATTCTAAATCCAAAGGAGAGGACTAATGTAACTTGGAAATTAATCAACTTTAGATGTAACAGAACTGACAGATGTGCTATTCATTCAAATCAAATTAGTTACTGATATCACGGTATTGACCAGACTATCGAATGTTGCTAATATCGCCCGTCGCAATGCGTTTTGCATTGTTTCAGCTTTCGAATAACGCCACCCCGCTGGCTAGGCGAACAGGCCAACACTCACCCTAACCGGAAAGCTATTCCGTCACAGGGTTACTCATTTACAGCCGAGTGAACTGAAGCAACGTGAAATTAAGCGTTTTGCTCAAGAACACAAAGCACCGCCCAGTCCGGGAATCGAACCCATGATGATCTAGCGATCATGAGTGCAATACCCTAATCAGTTACTGATATAATACCTCATAATAAGAAAATAACAATCGTTAATATGTTGTCAACATAGCTGAAGATATCAGGGTAGTAAAAATGTGAAGCAGACGATAGGGAGAGTAACTAGATAAGTGTTTCTTAAACGGTGTGCAGCATGGGTATCTAGTTGCACATTTTTAACAAATATAAAGGCATTAGAAAACCCATACTAATGGTTGAACATCTTGAAAAAAGAAGCGATTCACAAGTATGATTGGCAATCTTTGCAGAAATATGTACCTATAACCAAAGATCACCGTTTGACTAATAAAACAAGGAAGACAATAACTTTGCCTTTACTTCTTCGAGGTCGGAAAAAAAAAATCAAGTGAATTCTAGAGCTGAATTTTCCCGAGTAACTTTATTGCAATGAGAATACAATGATTATTGATGACAACACATAAAGACAACAGTTTTGTGGGTAGAAAGCGAGAAACAATTCCGACAGGAAATTAAAATCTGGATGAGGGGATCTATCAGTGACAATTTTATGATGTAAATATTAGGAAATGAGCTTCGAATGTATGTATATTTTGTCCATAACCTTACAGATAATTCATAGATATGCTTAAACCAACTGAATTATCACAGTGCACTATGTTAAGAACGCCACAAATACACAAACCTTCGGAAGAAAACGAAGTTTCTTTCCAGTTACACATTTTCACTTCTTATATTGTGCAGAAGTCATTTGGAATTATCCCCCTTCGCAAGTGATAGCTTTAAAAATCCCCTGTGAATATATTTACCTGCTTTTTTCCTGTATGACTGGCCAAAGGCAACTAATAAATTTTTAGAGTTTAAATTTGCTCCCAACCTATATAGAATTTTTTTTTTTAATGCTGCTGTCAGCTCCTTATATGGTTCGCTCGAATATATCCATTACTGGTGGCTCAGGAAGTTTAAGCATTTGAAAATAAATTATTGAAAATTATACCAAATTTACAAATTATTTCTGAACAAGTAAAGAGTAACTAAATTTCTGAGTGAATAATTAGTAAATGGTTTTGCTCAAAATGTTATGTAAGAAAAGGTAACAAACTAGTATAGGTTTAGTATATGAAATTAGAATAAGGTTAGAATAAGTTTTAGTAACAATTATTTATATAATGTAAATATAAGACTCCAGCATATTCCATAAGGTGAATAATTTTAATTTATAAGAGTGGTAGAAGCTATTATGTTATTATTTAGCTCAAGTCAACCATAACTGAGCAAACTATAACATCCTATCCTTCTCCCAAATGGCTGTGGTTAGGGTATTGAGCTCACAATCATGAGGTAGCAAGTTTGATTCCCAGACCGGGCTATGTGCTGTGTTCTTGAGCAAGACACTTTATTTTACATTGCTCCAGTTCACTCTGCTGTAGAAATGAGTTGCGATTTCATCGGTGCCAAGCTGTATTGGTGTTTGCCTTTCTCTTGGATAACATTGGTGGCATGGATCAGGGAGGCTGGTATGCATGGACCACTGCTGGCCTTCCTTAAACAACCTTACCTGGACTTGTGTCTTGGAGGATAACTTTCTAGGTACAGTGCCATGGTCATTCATGACCAGAGGAAATTTTTACCCTTTACCCTAAAAGATCAATGCTTTGAGATGCAGTTTTTCTATGAATTGTTTGTAGCAAATCATGATTTATGACATTGTCATGAGACTCAGCATCTATATCTTCTCTGGGACAGAATATAAAAAGTTGTAAAGAACAAAATCTGAACAGTTTCATGTAAAGGATAATCAGATTATGGACAATAAAGAGACAACAGTACCAATAATGAGTTACTATTCACATAGGCTGACAACACTTCTGTACCCAACAAAAACAATGATGTTGAAGTTCATCATTTTAACATCCACTTTCCCATGTTTGCATCAGTCAGATTTCTATGACTGGATGCCCTTCCTGTTGCCAACACTTGCCTATTTCTAAACAAGATAATAGTTCCTCACTGCTAGACATGTTTTCACAGAATATTGGAAATGAATGGTACTGCTTGTATGACAGTGACATTCATTTACAACTATAATACAATGTCAAGGAAAGGGGATACAAACATACATATACATAAATACACACACACACACACATAATACAAGTTCCATTCAATTTCTTTCCACCAAATCCACTCACATGGCTTTGGTCAGCCTGGGGCTCAGGTTTATACTAGAAGACTCTTATGCAAGGTGCCATGCAGTAGGACTGAACCCAAAACCATATAGTTGAGAAGCAAACTTGTTAACCACACAGCCATGCCTGCACTTATACTATGTAATCAAGTTTACATATAATCAAATTTTCATGTATTGTATGAGAAATGTTTATAACAATTTTTTTTCTTCTTAATATCCTGATAACATAAAGACCAAAAGTTGCCGTTTGACCCAAAGTCACTTCTGATTGGGTAGGGTACAATTATGATCAAAGCATTGCAGCTGTGACCATCGCATCCTTTTTCTTTATGCAATACATTATCCACTGTGCTCTTCCTTTTGTTAAAGATGGTAGAGTGTAATCTGAGTAAGATTTAGCTGCTCTTTGTGGCAGATTGAGTAAGCACATAGAAGCTTTTCTTCTTGATTCATTAAAGATGCATAGTCTGTGGTGTTGTTATGTCTAAGATAAGGACAATTCTGATTATAAAAATATTGATGATATTTAGTTATGAAAATAAAATAGAGATAATAAGGGAAAGTAAAAAGAGATAAAAAATATTTGTTAAAGCTAAAGCAATGATAATATATTCGCTTCAAATTTTGACACAAGGCCAGCAATTTTGGGGTGGGGGCAAGCCAGTTACATTGATCCTAGTGCTCAATAGATACTTATTTTATTGAGCCTGAAAGGATGAACAGCAAAGTGAAAAATTGGTGGAATTTGAACTTGGAAAGTAAAAACGAACAAAATACCACTAAGCATTTTGTCTGCCATGGTAACGATTCTGCTAGTTTGCTGTCTTAAAAAAGCAATGATGATATATCAGGAACTGAATATATGAGTTAATCAGTATGGGGTATAATAAGAGGCTAGGGCTTAAAGATGAAATGCAAGAAATTTAGAACAAATATTTGGGACCAACCTACATCTTGTATTTATCAGAATCATACTACTAATCTATTGGTGACTCTCCGACAGGTTTACAGTCGAGCCTGTGGCAGTGGAGACCTCCAGTATTCTTGGCTCCAGGACTATATCCCAGCTCACAGCTATTGGGGTGGAAACAGCTGTCTGCAAATGCAAGGCCCATGAGTCAGAGTGGCTGTTCCAGCACAACTCCCTTGCCATCCTCCAAGGCAATGCCTTTTACATTTTGTTAGCTGGGACCATGAGAAATGTTTCTTAATAAAGATATGTAAAAAATTGCAAGATAAAAAAAGCTTCCTTTCTCTACAAAACCTAAACTACACCACAAAATAAAGAACCCAGTTCAATGTTTCCTCTTGACATAAGTTTTTTTTTCATTTTGCTAATAGCTTTTCTTCTCAGTAACAGCTTTGATCCATTAAAACAAATCCAGGTTGAATTCTATCACATACCACTATCCTTCACAATGTTCATTATGCTTTTTGTTCAGTTATCTCTAGTTCTTGGTCCATAAGCTGTATTTACTAGTAATTAACTTTCTCTAATATGTCAGTTTTACAGTTGTATCTTTAACAGGAAACAATAAGAAATCACCTACCCACACAATCTAATTAGTTCAAACAAGTAATACATGTCACCAGTCTATGCACCAATCTGTTACTTGTTTCAGACATTAGACTGCAGCCACGCTGGTGCACTGACTCAAAGAATTTTTGGTCCAATGAATTGAACCAAGTACATTTTTTAAAAACCTGTAACTTATTCTATCAACCTCTTTCACCGAACTGCTAAGTTATGGGGACAAACACAGACACAAAGATATACATACACATGTATATATGTATTTATATATATGTGATGGGCTTCTATCAGTTTCCAGCTACCAAATCCACTCACACTGCTTTGGTCGGCCCAAGGCTATAGCGGAAGACACTTGCCCAAGGTGCTACGCAGTGGGCCTGAACCCAGAACCAAATGGTTGGGAAGCAAGCTTCTTACCACACAGCCATGCCTGCACCTGTACAATACTGTTAAAAGTTGAATCTTTTCTAGATAGCTTAAGTCCGCCACCTTTCTGTTTCACACACATGAATAATACAAATGTAAAATATCCAAGTATTGCCTATCAACTCAGTTTGTGAGATTATCTGAAATATTCTCTAACAAACCAAGTTTCAGATTTTATAAAACTTTAGAATAATATTTTGTAACTTTTAGCTTCTTCATGCCCAATTCCCAGTTGTGGTTGTTAAATTGTTTTTCACTCGAATGTCATAGTTAAAATCCATAAAATTCACTGTTCTTTTAAAAATCTTATTATCAATCCAAAAGAGACATATACACTAATATAGTTTCGTAGATATAATGGATGTATAAGCAAATTCACATACACTGATGACGTGATATTGCTAAATTAATGCAAGACTGAAGGAATCGATCAAATTTAAACAAATCACATGATCATGAACATTATCTAACATTCATTTTCCATGCTGCCACAAAAAAAAAAAAAAAAATACCAAGAGAAAAAATTGAGCAAGGTTCTATAATTGTGGTGTGGCTTAGATATGGTTGAATGGGTGATGTGTGTTGTTTAAAACACTGACAATATCAGGATTGGTAGAATATTTTTGATAAATCCAAGATGTAGGTAGGTCCCAATATACAAGCAAATCACAAAAACTGTAAAGCAGAAAAAAAGAAAAACAAAAACTAAAATGTAGAAATATTATTTTATTTGTTTAGTTCAAGAGCTGCACCATGCTGAGACACTGCTGTCGTTGAGGAAATAATTTTATTAGATACTTTAAAATGTAAGTAAGCTAAGGTTTCTTTCCAATGATTATTTCTCAACCAGCCAATGAGGAAATCACACTTAAAAGCATTGGTTTAAACAGTCAAAACTACACTTCCTTCCATGGTAGAAGAATAAGATTTCAAAGCAGGCTCCACCTCTTTTGTAATAAATTTCATAACCTGGAAAGTAAAGGAAAAAAAAAATAACAGAAGACAATTCTAAATATTTAATACATTTTGAATGAGAACAAAAAAAAAACAACAACATTTTAATGAATAATTACATGAGGAACTAATAATAAATTCTTGTATTGAAACAATGCTTCAGTTTTATATATAAGAAAATCTCATGTCGGAGTCCAGGCAAATCTACTGATAACAACTGGGCCTACAAGGAGTTTTCTATATGGTTATTTTACTATTAGGAACAGCAGCCACTCTCAAACCATACTCCATTGTCTTAAAATGTGAAAGACATATTAGATAATGTAGTAGTAGATATCCTCCAATGGGATGGTCATTGTTGGAATGCCTTTGATCATAAGTTTGTTTGATTAGGGCTGAAATGGGGCCAAACAACAACAGCTGATGAACTTAAGTAAATTATGGTCACTTTAAACAGTTGAATTGTTATAAAAGTAAACAGATAAATTTGGAATTTTTTTAGTTTCACAGTTAAGTTTAAATCCATTTTACAATCTAAGTAGATGTTAAACTTTTACCTTTGTTGTAAAAGGGAAAGTCATAGATGAAAGCATCAAGCTAAGTAGAGACTGTGTTACCTACTTAGTCCAAGAACATGTTATCTCCAAAAAGTGGTAGAGTAAAAGAATGGCATGCATCTGTCATTTGTGATAAAGCAACAAATGACGACCCTAACCAAGTCTGATTTAATCTACTTTGAACAGTCTTTATACTTTTGGGTTTTCCAGGCTCAGAGAAAAGGCAAGATTAATTATGTTTGACAGAGAGAGATGACTGAGAAAACTTAGTAAGAATTGCGAAGATCAGATCTCTGGAATGAGATAACAAAGATTCATAACAAGTGGTAATCAGATCAATCAAGCTCATGTCCAAATAAGAAGAAAAGGACATAAAATTATGATGATGAAAAACATTGATATTGAAAATTATTTTCAGTTTACCTGGCTTGGTGCTCTTCCAATGAAATTTGTTGGTTTGAAAAGATCATCCAGTTGATCTTTGATTGGCTCAAAATATTTACACTTATGAATTCTTTCCACAAGGTCATTGTCCTTGCCTTCATGTTTTACATGTTGTCCTGCTTCATGTGACAACACTCGAATTTGTTCATGACAAACCTACAAACAGAGAAGAGAAAAAATAGAAGAAAAAAAAGCATTAAATTATTCAATGTTAACTCAAATCATAAAGTATAAGAAACAGGTTAAAAGGAGAAACAAAACAAAACAAAATAATGTTATTCATCATGATCATCATCATTGAATGTTTACTTTGCCCTGCTTGCTTGGGTTGGACAGAATATATTGAGGCAGATTTTTTAAGGCCATATGCTCTTCCTGTTATCATCCCCCACTTGTTTGCATCAAAAAGAAAAGGTCAAAATACTTTCAGTTTCCTTACCTGACGGTTTCCACCAGCTTTTACCATAGCCATGATTATATTTTCAGTAGCCATGAAAGGGAGTTCTTGCTCAATTCTTCTGTGAATAATCTACAAAATTGAAAAATAACAATATTTTAATCTAACAAAATTAGAAAGGAGTAAAAAATCATAATGTCAATAATATAAACAAAAACTCTGTACATAATTGTGAGCAAGTCGTTACATACAATGCTTTTGACTTGTTAATTTTAATATCAGGATATCATTAACCCAACCCCAAGAAAAAAAAAAAAAAACTAGCCCACTTTTTACATATCTTAGTTATCAATCTGAGTGCAATATTGCATCATCATCATCATCATCATTGTTTAACATCCGCTTTCCATGCTAGCATGGGTTGGACGATTTGACTGAGGACTGGTGAACCGGATGGCTGCACCAGGCTCCAATCTGATATGGCACAGTTTCTACAGCTGGATGCCCTTCCTAATGCCAACCACTCCAAGAGTGTAGTGGGTGCTTTTATGTGCCACCAGCACGAGGGCCAGTCACACGGTACTGGCAATGGCCATGCTCAAAATGGTGTTTTTTACGTGCCACCTGCACAGGAGCCAGTCCAGCAGCACTGGCAACGACCTCGCTCGAATGATTTTCATCACCAAAAATCTGACAAATATATTTTGAGTCAAGATTATGGATAAAATGTTCAGATTTCTAACTTCGAGTTAAGCAACTGATCATGTTCCTTTGAACTTGTCATCTGCAAGAATAGATATATGTATATGTATATCCTTTTATAAGGTCTGTGGATGAGTGAAACTGATCAGAATGTAAGTTTAATAGGTTCTTTTACATTTAAAGGAAATATTACACTAGTATTTTATCTTTTACATTTTCTAAAAAGATTACAATTCTTCTAATGTTATTGTGCATTTTTTCCTCCAATTTTTTAATATATATATATATATAGAGATGTAAAACACTGAATTATAAACATGATAATAACATCAAGTATGATAAATATAATGAGAATATGCACATACCTTTGGATAGACAACTAATCCCTCAAAGACATTCTGCATGGTACTTAGTAAAATATCAGCTGTTAAGAAGGATTCTGGGAGACTCAATCGTCTGAAGGAAAAGAAAACAAACTGAATTACTTCAACAATAATTGTTTTAACAACATGATAGTCACCATCATCATCATTATCGTGCACAACCTGATTAACTATATGGGCAACTTGGCTGTATCCTACACTGCCGGACATTTTAAGCATCTCAGCAGTAACTCCTGATGGACCAAAACTTTTCCTACCTCTACGTACTTAACAGTTTTCTCTGTCCTACTACTATCACCTACAACAGATGGTCCTTTTGTTTGAACTATGGTGGGAAAAACATTCTTCACATTTAGTAGCCTTTCTTAACAGCACTTCCATGCCTCTTTCTTTTCAGCATCACTAAGTGCAAGTGTCCTATTATCCATCTGTACACACTTGTCACCCACAGAATCTTAATTTTGTCTAGATACACTGTCTTGCAATCCAGATCACCCCATACCTCTGATCCTCATACTCTAGGACATTGGCAAACTTTTTGCTTTCTGCTTTTCTCTCTACTATGTTAACTATGTATTAGGTGCTTTTACGTGGCACTGCATGGGCACTGCACAGGCATTTTCATGTAGCACAAGTGCTTTTATGTGGCACCGCACAGGCGCTTTCATGTAGCACCACCATGAGTGCTTTACACTATCAGAAGGATCAGTCTTAGCACTTCTGCTCCAGGCTATGTGTCTTCCTGAGTACAGCCAAGCACCAGGTATCTCTCTCTCTCTCTCTCTCTATATATATATATATATATTTATTTATTTATGTGTTTCAGCCAAGTGGCTGCAGTCATGCTGGTGCACCACCGTGAAATATATATATATATATATGTGAAATATATATATATATATATATATATATATTTTTAATAACACTTTGACTCAGCTTCACGTAATTTAAAGTTTCATGGGTGTGTAGGATATGTCCATCTCATCAATGCTAGGAGGCAGAGTAGAAAGTTTGAGAGAAATTCAATGATACCTTCTAAGTGTTTAGGCCTCTGAGCTGACCTCTATTGGTCAGTTCAATAGACACTTAAACACCTAGAAGTTACCCTGAATTTATCTCAAACATTCTAGTCTGCCTAACATCTGATGAGATAGACATGTCCTACATGTCTATGAAACTTTATGTCAATGTGGAGTTGAGTCAAACTGTTATTAAAAATATTTGTAACTCGTACTAAAAGTATTAGGTTCTATTTTCTTTCACCTGTTCACTCACATGTGTTGCTGTTATCATCATCATCATCATCATTTTCCTCTGCTAGCATAAATTGGATGGTTTGATAGAAGCTGGTAAAGTTGTGCCAAGCTGCAATGTCTGCTTTGGCATAATTTGTATGGCAGGATGCCCTTCCAAATGCCAACTGCTTTTCAGAGTGTACTGGGTGCTTTTTATGTGACACCAGCACTCAGGTTTGTGTGTATGTGTGTATATATATATATATATATATATATATATATATATATATATATATATATATATATATATATATATATTCCTTTCCCAAGCGTCCAATAACACTATCCGTATCACATCCTCACTTTGTTGTTTTTTTGTTATTGTTTTTTTGTATTTTTTTGAACTTATATATATATATGTATATATATATATATATATATATATATACACACACACAAATAAATATATATATCTTTTAATGTCCATTTTCCATGTGGGCATGAGTTGGATGGTTTGACAGGAGCTGGTAAGGCTGGAGCCCACACTAGGCTCCATTGACTGTATTGATATGGTTTCTATGGCTGGATGCCCTTCCTGACACCAACCACTTTACAGAGTGTACTGAATGCTTTTTACAAGGCACTAGAAAAATGAAAGATAAAAAAGAAAAACCAGTAACCTATTTGCACTGTCATCCAAAGTTCTTTCCATCCATTGAACCGATGCTGTCATCAAGGCATTAGGAAGGAGAGCCATTAAGTGGCGAGATAAAGCACAACATCTTTCACTTCGCATTGGGTTTCGCTTATAAGGCATTGCACTAGACCCTGCAATAACATGGAAAAGATTAAAAAACAATAATCATATGATCACTAAACAACAATGTCTACACTCTTTTACTCTTTTACTTGTTTCAGTCGTTTGACTGTGGCCATGCTGGAGCACCGCCTTTAGTCGATCAAATCGACCCCAGGACTTATTCTTTGGAAGCCTAGTACTTATTCTATCGGTCTCTTTTTGCTGAACCGCTAAGTTACGGGGACGTAAACACACCAGCATCGGTTGTCAAGCGATGGTGGGGGAACAAACACAGACACACACACACACACATATATATGTATATATATACATATATACGACGGGCTTCTTTCAGTTTCCGTCTACCAAATCCACTCACAAGGCTTTGGTCGGCCCAAGGCTATAGTAGAAGACACTTGCCCAAGGTGCCACACAGTGGGACTGAACCCGGAACCATGTGGTTGGTAAGCAAACTAATTACCACACAGCCACTCCTGCGCCTGCCCCACAATCACATGGTCCCAGATTCAATCTCACTCTATAGCACTTTGGGCTAGTGTCTTCTATTATACTTGAAGATGACTAATGTTTCATGAGTGACATTATGGAGACAAAAACTGCAAAAGCCTTTCATATATATTACATAAGACTGTATGTGTGTATGTAGCATTTTTTATATTACTGAGAGATATAGAATGCAATACATGAGATAGAATGCTTATATTATTTTAATTACAGCAGAGAAGCTACATCAGTGATTCAAGAATCTTACGCAAAATGCACCTCTCAAATGCATTTGCAAAAAACCTTTGAGCCTTGAGTCACTGACACAAAAGAAATTACATATATATTTATATATGTTGTTTGTTCGTTTAAAATCTGTTTTTTTATGCAAACATAGTTTAGATGGGAACTGACTTTTAAGCATGTCTTTATGGCTACATGCTCTTCCTGTGGCCAATACTTGCCTGTTTGTTTTAAGTGGTTTTTATATTCCACAGATTTTCAAAACACTGAACAACTAGTCATAGCATCAACAAAAAATGTCAATATCAGTAACACTTTGCCCAAAAGGTGACAGGTGAAATACCAACATTCACTCACATTCACATAAACACACACATAAAAAAAACCCACCACCACCAGCAGCAGCAGCAGTTTAATCATCATTTTTCTATGCTTGCATCGGTCACATGATATTTATTGAGAAGGAGTTTTTATGCCCAAGTGCTCTTCCTGTCAGCAACTCTTGCTCATTCCCAAGCAAAGTAATATTTCTCTTCATCCTTCAAAAGTGAACTACACAGGGACTGGATTTGATTTTAAGGTTGCAAAAACCACACTGCTTGTATGATGATAACATTTGTTTACAATTAATGTACAACGTCAAGAGGAGATGTAAACACACACACACACACACACTCATGCGCATATAGTATTGCTAGATACTGTTTAAGAATTTTATAAAATGCAAAGGATTTTAAAAGCTCTTTGTTTCGTTTGTTTTGTTTTTCATTAAAAAAGATGAAAACAATAAAAATTATTTTAGGAAACAAAGGTAAGCACTCACCAATTTGATCTTTCTCAAATGGTTCCTCAATTTCTTTGAAATTTGCTAAAATCCGAATATCTGAACAGATCTATAAATTTATTGGAAACATAAGTAAGACATATTAGAGAATGCATTTTACATTTTGATAAAATTGGCATTTAGTAGTCTGGTTGAATAAAATGTGCAAGTGGCTAAAAATGGTCAGCAGAATGACACCCAGGAGTGTAAGAAGGGTGAAAACATTTGCCCGGAGGATGTTCTCAAGATCTTATGCTGTTCAGTTTCCCTGAGTATTTCTTACTACTGATAATTAATTGAGTCATGGATAAAATATACCAAAATAAAAAAAATAGGTTGGTGTCACAGCTAGACCACCAGTTGGACAATAAAGTTTATGATACCATTAAATCCATAACATCAATCAATATGTCAACACCAATTCAAAATAACTTGTATCTACATTATTTACATTTGACGGATATTTGTCCTCATCTTGTTTGCAACAGCTACCCCAAAAACATACTATCCACTCCAATTATGAAGAAAAGAGAGGATGAAACCAATAAACTGTCCACAGTCTGCCTACCCTATGTGAAAGGCCTCTCCAAAAAGATACAAAAGATATGCGGCCCATATGACATCTGGACAGTATTCAAGAGTAATACAACACTTCGCAAATGTCTCCTCCGAGTAAAACCACCAATAGAAGAGAATATGACCAAAGACTGTGTGTACTCCATCCCATGCAGCTGTGGTAGGTTATACAAAGGCGAAACATGCCGCCCCCTCAAAATAAGGGTAGAGGAACATCGTAAAGCTGTGACACGAGGAGATATTGATAAATCAGGTATAGCTGATTATGTATGGGAAAATGGAGACCACCTCCCCCTGCGGGATGAAGTTAAAATAATAGACAGAGAACACCACTGGAAAATATGAAAACTAAAAGAAGCAGCACATATGCTAGGACACAACAACCTCCTAAGCAGACCGAGTGCAGATATGAATAGCTTATGGGAACTGGTATTAAGGAAGGATCTTTGATCTTGTGATCTTCGGATATGAAGAAACTGTCATCATATGTCTGTGTGTGTTAGTGTGTGTGTGTGTGTGCATGTAACTGTGTGTGTGTGTGTGAGTGCATGTGAATGTGTAAGTGCATGTGGATGTGTTGTGTGTGAGTGTATATGAATGTGTGTGTATGAGTGCATGTGAATGTGTGTGTATAAGTGCCTGTGAATGTGTGTGTGTTTTGCATCCACATCTTCCCAATTACACCATAGCCTGTCAATGACATTCTTTTAGAGATAAAAATTATTCACACTACATCATTCATGAGACACAAAAGCCGTGAAATTTTTAATAAAGTAATAGTGAAGTAGATATTCATAGCAAGAAATGTCTCAGCTATCAGATTTATTCAAAACACATTTCAATTTTTAAAAAAATAGATGGAAAATACCAGAAATAAACCCTTACTTTATGAACAGTAGCTCCTAAACTTGCTAAGCTTGTTAATGAGTCAACGTCCACCTTTCGGCTGTAGGTCTGACTACAAATTAGGTAATGGCTGTAAAACATGGAAATGATATTAATAAAAATATTTTTCTACAAATAACTTTGATCACTGCAAACAATTCTAACTCCAGAAAACAAACACATAGGCATATTTACAGTTCTGTCTCTTCTACTATCACCCAGGGCCAACCAGAAAAATTGTGAGTGAATCTGATAAATGGAAACTGAAAGAAGACCATCATGAGTGTGTATGTGTGTGTGTGTGTAGTGGGGTACATGCCTATATCCATATCTATGTTTACACTTGTAATTCATAATGCCATTGTATCCCTGTATGTCTTGTAACTTACCAGAGACTGATAAAATAAGTAGTGAGGTTAATATGAACAACTAAATCAAGGGGGCGATGCCCCAGCATGATGCAGTGTAATGACTAAAACCAATTAAATAACTAAAGTAAATGAATATATTTCTCAAGAGACCAGCTTTTTCATTTTTCTAGCACAAAAATGGCAGTAAATGGATGTTCTGGTTCATCTTCTAAGGGTTAGTAATTTTGCCAAAATAAGTTAAGTGTTCAAGTTATTATCCTACCTGGGAAAACCAGCCATTTCTGTAACCATTTCATCCAATTTCTCCACCTATTAGAAAACAGAAAATATAAAATGTTACCTATATATATATGTGTGTGTTTCTGTGAAGATGCAAGGCCTAGTGTTGCACTCATGATTGCCAGATCATGGGTTCAATTTCCAGACCAGGTGGCATATTGTGATCTTGAGCAAAACACTTCATTTCATGTTGCCCCAATCCACTCAGTTGTAAATGGGTAACCCTGTAATAGAACAGTCTCTTCTGATCAGGGGGAATGTTGGTCTGGTCACATAACTGGCAGGTCAGCATCATTTGAAGGCTAAAACAATGCAAAGCTCATTGCAACCAGCGATGTATTACAACATCTGATAGTCTGGTAGTCTGTAATATTTTCCTATTCATAACACTTTTAGACTTTTAAGACTTTTAATCATGCATTTTAAACAAATATAGAGAAGAAATAGGAAATTACTTTTTCTTCATCACCATCAAAGAGTTCGAGAAAGCTTGCTTGTGTTCCAGTTGTACCTTTCACTCCACGGAATCGTAGATCATCTCTGGCTCTCTCTATGTTAGTGAGATCTTTTAATAAATCTTGGATCCAGAGACAAGCTCTTTTACCGACAGTAGTGAGCTGAGCAGGTCTAATTTTAAAATCAAAATGAAAAAATTAAAATTACAGAAATAAAAAGAGAACCTTAAAAAAAAAAAGAAAACTTATAGCATACAATCGATTATTACAGGTATACATTTTTTACAGTATTCTGTATATAAGAAACTTATTTTCATCAATTTGATAAGTTCTTCAAGACAAAACTCAAAGACCATTGAGTAACTATTCAGCTAATAAAAGCAGTACTATATATAGGCATGACTGTGTAGTTAAAAAGCTTGATTTGGGCTTGTCTCATTACATGACACCTTGGGCAAGTGCCTTTTACTATAGCCACAGGCCAACTAATGCCTTGTGAGAGAACTTGATAGATGAAAGCTGTGTGGAAGCCCTGTATATATATGTGTGTGTGCTTGTCCACCACTTGACAACTTGTTTGTTTGCTGACATTCTCAGAACTAAGCAGTTTGACAATAATAAATCAACAGAATAAGTGCCAGACTTAAGAAAATAAACCATAAAACCTTAGAGGCAAGAACCCCAACATTGGCTCCTCTCTGATGACAGAAATGAGCAAAAAATGCATTTATTTTTTCTAAAATACTGTAGTAACGCCGTGCGCATGCGTGGAATTAAACAAGCAAGCGTTCCCGCTCAATTCATTCTCTTTCTTGCTGGCCAGCAATAGAGCATGGACGTGTCAAGCAGTGTCTCTAACATTCCAACCTGGAGACAGTCTCTTAACGTGTATAGCTGTCACTCTCCATCTTTCGGACTTACACTCGACAGCTCGCTCACATCTACATAACAACGTCCCAACAACTATGCTCACACACATAGAAGCTGTAACAACAAGAGCTAAAGATGTATATATTTACCACCTGAATAAACGTTGTTTAAGTTGATAGTCTGGAGTTCAGCGTTCCGTTATATTTCTTAATTTTATATAGGAAAGTCAGGTATCTAATGATGTATAACCAACTTTCCTATAATACAATTCAAACCATATTGAAATTGTGTCCATACTATGAATATTCTATATTGGGTGTTTAATGAGTACAATATAAGCAACAACAAATGGAAGAAAACCTTAAGTACAGGAATTAACATAAGACGAATTTTTTAACATTTTATGCTAAGGTTTTCATAGCAGCTGTGATTACAGAGTACTATCTCTTCATAGACAAACCAACTGTAAAGTTATGATACAATATAATTGCTTAACAAAGGTTAAACCTATGATATTCAAGTAATCTGCTCCAATGGCCAGCATCAAAAACAGGATCAGGCAGTGTCAAAAAACACTTGTAAATCCACACAGATATGCCTGCATTTAAATTTCTTTAGAAGTCTGTAAATTAAAATTAACCAGAACTGGAAATTTTATAACATTTTAACAATATCTTCTTGTAACCAAAATATTATAATTCCCTTTCTGTACACAAGCTTGGCATGTGATGGTAAATAACTTATGTTAATTCATACTCACTGCAGATGAGTGTAACCCAAACAAGGAAGATCTTTATGCGCAACAGCAAAAGATGATAATCTCTGAATGCATCGAGCCAACTGAAAGAGTTATAAACACCCAAGACAGATGAAATATAAGTAATGTTTAGATTAAGCTGCAACTGACATCTGAAGAGGGTTACACATATAACTATAATACACTAAATATTAAACATAAAAACTAATCCTATTTCAAAGATGAATGGTCAGCATCAAGAACAAAATCAGGTAGTAAATTACTTTGATAACATTATGTTAATACCTAAACTTTAATCAATGCTTGCATAAAAAAATTCGTGTATTTGGTATTTTGTTTTTTATTTGACCATATATTAGTTAAGCTTGAACAGAGGAAACACATTCAATATGTAACAGGTTAAGTATTATAATCAATGACTGTTGGGAGTCACCAATTTGTAATGGTTAAGTGTAAGATCCAATTTTAACAGTTTATAAACATCGGAGGTCACCAATCACGTGTAACAATAATATGCACCGAATAAATGAGAGAAGATATTAATTGTTAGTTGAAATGGTCATTTATTTATTATTGTCATCATTACAAAGTACTTTACAACTACTTGGTATTGTTTGAGGAATACAAGAGTCTGTAGATAGTTAGCTTCATTTGGGAGTGACTACTAGAGATAGAAAGAGTAAGAGAACCTAGGCAGATAGAAAAAGTAAGAGCTGTGTTGTCCCTTGCATAAAGGCGCTTCGTCCATCAGTGCTAGAAGAAAGAAGGAAGAAAGCAAGATGCTCTTTGACCAGAGGCCAAGCAACCAAAGAGTTAGGACTGATTTTAGGTTGCTTATTTATATCTTTCCTAACCAAACTAGGTCAGGCTAAACAGAGTATTTTCCCTCTGTATCATGTATGTCTCAAAAAAGGTTAAAAGGTCAGTCTACTCTCATTAATTTCCGAGTGCAATAGGAAGAGGACTTGTAGGAAAATGTAGATTCAGTTTTGAATCCTGGCTTAGAAATTTGAAAGCTATTTGTAACAAATATAAGTTCACAAAAGAATTTCAGTTTCTTAAACTGTGCAGTGTCAGATGGAATAGGATTATGAAATTTTTAAAGAGTATATCTACAATTTAACAGTTTATAATCTTCATGAATATTCCAATAATACACTGACAGAATAGAATCTAGATGTTAGTAATCATACAATGGAAGATTGAATTGTACAAAGTTTCACTCGAAAACAAAAAAAGTTATTCAATATAATCCATTTTCTTACCTTAGGAAGTAAAATGTTAAAACCATCTTTCAAGACAATAAGATCCTATAAAGTAGAAATTTATTTCAATTACACAATACACTAGCCCTGCAAACTCCCTACTCTATTCTTCACTTTTATGAAGCTAGAAATGAGTAGAGAGTCTGCCATACTATATCAAGTATATATTAGTAAAACTGGACAGATTTATATTATATACAAAGGTTTTGATTAAAATTGGCTGGAGGATCTCACAGCTAGTCTCAGTATTCTATACTAATCAACTGGATTAACAGCATTCTGATAGTGGCTACTCTATTATGGATGTTTTTCTGAAAAACAATAAAAACTCATTAATCTCCAAAGACCCCTTTTCTTCTGCATATCAATTACAACCATATAATTACACCAGTTATTTTTATAAGCCAACAATGGAGTCAACTATCCCTCAAATTTCACCTGACCACTTTGAAGAGAGGGATACATTATATAATGTAGTCCTAGATACACAACGCTTGAGTAAAGGATTGATCACAGGTCTGCTAAGAAGGAGTAGCAACAGCAATGCTATGTTTTTCATTGCTCTTTCAACCAAAAGTGTCATAAATTTAAAACCTGATCAGCCTCCTAAATAATCTATGCACTCAATATAAAAACAAAAGAAACAAATTCTATCACATTCTGCTTTAAGGTTCAGATACCATGGCATTTAATAAGAATGAAACAAATATTTCTCAACACTGCAAAATAGTATCGCTACTTCTAGACACCTCAGAATTACACATTCTTAAAAAAGGCCATTATACATGTTAATTCTATTTAAAAGAAGCTTCACTGATAAAAGACAGTTAGACAATAGGAACATACGGAGCAATGAATTACATATCAAAAGGAATGAAGCAGAGAAATAAACTGTTGTGCTGTCTTTACCACTCAGTTTTGATTGCTTTTGCATCATCATCATTTTAACATCCACTTTTCTATGCTAGAATGAGTCAGGCAGAATTTGTTGAGGTAGATTTTCTACAACCAAATACCCTTCCCTGTTTTATGGCTGGACATGTTTTCATAGATGTTTGGAAACAAATGACACTGCATATATATATGACTGTGACACTGGTTTACAACAATCTCACGACTGTCAAGACATTGTTGGCTTGTAATGACAGTGGTTCAGAAAACAATCCTACTATACCAATCATTAACCATAGCTTTTTGCTGCTCAACCCTTTAGAGACAAAACCAATACTAAAGAAGACAAAGCCAAGAATGTCATTTAAAATTCTGTAAAAAAAAATATCTGAATCATAAGAAAGAAAATTTTAAAACTTTTCTTTTATTTTTTACTTGTTTAATCACTGAATTATGGCCATGCTGGGGTACAGCCATGAAGAGTTTTAGTCTAAATGGATCAATCCCAGTACTTATTCTGTTGGTCCCTTTTGCTGAATTGCTTGGTCAGGGGGACATAAACAAACCAACAATGGTTTTCATGCAGTGGGAGGTAGGGAAGAAACACAGATGCACACACACTTGCTTACACACACACACATATATCCAGACATACAACAGGTTTCTACACTATTTCCATCTACCAAATTCATTCACAAGGCATTGGCTTGTCTGGGGTTATAGTAGAGGACATATGTATAAGATACTGCACATTGTCCCTTTCTTTTTTTTAAAGGGCAAAAAGGATTAAGAATCAATAGATGTGGCTTACTAGTCATAGGAATCTAATTAGTTGTGGAACTGGAATTAATTTTAGTTTTCTGATCAACTCAGCAAATCGCTTACTCTCTTTGCAATTTTTTCTGAATTTATACCTGTAATTGCTCACTGCCTTATTCAATGGAGAATGTGATGAACCAGAATAGTGCTTAGATTTATGCCGTTGACATGGAAACACTTATTCTAAAAATAAAGTTACTTGAAAAAGTTTGGACAACAATGAAATAATATTCCACTTTCTGTTTTTTTAACAATATTCAGTCATATAACTTCGTTTAACAAACAATAAATCTACGATTAAGCAATAGATAAATTAAAACATAAACTACATACAGTGTTGTCTCCTACATAGGCTGATGTGGCTCCTAAATGTATTATAGGTGCAGCTTTAGGACAGCAAGAAGCAAATGTATGAATGTGGGCCATAACATCATGACGGACTCTTTTCTCTTCTTCAGCAGCTTGAGCGAAATCAATATTATCCAAATTGGATTCTAATTCAGAGAGTTGTTCTTCATTGATATCTAAACTGAGAGCCTGAAACATTTAAAACATATTTTAAAATGAAATACACGTTTATTATGCATAAATCAAAAGCTTTTCAACTAAAACTCTTAAATAACTACCTCAACCCTTTTGATACCAACCTAGCTGAAACTGCCTCTGGCTCTGTAGTACAAATGTCTTGTTTGCAAAAGTTTTGAATTAAAATATTCCACCAAACCTTAGTCACAATTTAGGTTCCTAACACTAGCTTAATGGTAACCAAGTTATTTTACTAAATTCTTTGTAATATTTAAAATTAATTGAAAGAAACACAGAGCATCTCAAGAGAAACATGGTAACAAATGGATTGTCTTTAGATGATTTACTTTCCAATATTAAAATTCTAATGTTAATAGTACTTTAGTTTAAAATTCTGTTAAATTTTCAAATGAAAACTAATTGAAATTAACTTTTATGCAGAGGTAAGATCACCATGTCTTTTAGGAAGTTAATCTAATTTGTATCACAACATATTTTCTGCAAACACTATTAATTTATCAAAATCATATCCCCTTACAATACTAATGTAACCATCTTTAAAAAAATATATAATTTTTTTTGACAAGTTTCATAGCCAATTTGGTAATCCTTATGTTTAGCATTATATCAAAAAAAATTTGAATATTGAATAGGTGTAGGAGTGGCTGTGTGGTAACATATTTGCTCAAGGTTCCACGTAGTGGGACTGAACCCAGAACCATTCTTACCATACAGCTATGCCTGCACCTGTTAATATTTTGGGGTAGGAAAACCTAAACAGACATGGGATGAAGGGGTGAAAACTAATCTAAAGATATTGAACCTCACAAAAGAGATGACAAACAACTGCAACACTGTATTGGGACAAACCTACTCTCAAACAAGCATAGCAGAAAGAATGCTAGTGAAATATTGATGGCAGGATGCTCTTGCTATAATTCATCCACTACTCCTCCCTTGCCATTTGTTCACTGTCCAATCTCAGCCTCCCCACCCAGTATGCTTTCATTCTCTGCTCTCACCCAACCTTTATGAAACCTTCCTCTCTCTATCCTTTTCTCATCTCCCTGCTCTCAGCACATTAACTTTCTATTCAGTCCCACTTCTAGTGTACCCTCCAGCCTCTCAATCTGAGATACTTTTTCTGCATTCACACTCTGCTTTTTCTGTCCACCACCTCTACCATATCCTTTAGCTACTCTTTCCCTCCTTGCTTTTGCTCACCCACCCTCTGCTTAACTCTCTTTCACTCCTATGCCACCTTTGCACCTTCTGATCTCTAGTCTGCATCCATGATCCCTCCACACCTCTTCTCTTCAATAGTCTCTTCCCAGAACCTTGCTGTTTCTGTTTATCTTTCTCATGTTTTTCCTTTTCCTCATACTTTCCTTTCAACCCTTCCCCACTGTCCCTCTGTTTCTCAATAACACCTGATGCTAATCCCTTCCCTATCAGTCACATCAATACTCCTTCTCCCAACAGTGACTACTTTGTAACTCTCTCCACAGCCACCTTTTCACAACTATCAATCTGTTCCTCTTTTCATACTTTACCCTTTCTCATCACTCTGTCAAGAACCAATGTTCTATTCTCCTTTAGTTATAGAGGCCCCAATAGGTTCTTAGACTTGCAATATGCAAGGTAATCTCACTAGTGCTGGTACCACAAAAAGATCACCCAGTACACTATCTAAAGTGGTTGGTATCAGGAAGGCCATCCAGTCATAGAAAATGTCAGAACAGATCATGGGCCACTATATAGTCCTCCAATTTGTCATACACAGTCAATCCATCACAAGCATGGAGAACGGATGTTAAATGATAATAGCTATAGCATAATTTCTTTTGGAACTCAGTGTGTGTTCGTTCTTAAAATTTCTATTAGGATGCTATATTTTTGTTATTCTATTTAAAAAAATTATATTTACTGTGAGCTGGGATTACGATTTTTCGGGTGGACATTGTGACATTATGTCAGGGAATTCAGTACTATTTTTATAATGCTAAACAGAAGGCTCACGGAATCCATTTGACAAATTCGACGGTATCAAGCAAGACACCAATTAAATCACAATCCAATTCATCGACGAAACTGTAAGATTCAAAGGGGAATAATTCGAAATATGCAAGTTATGTGTTCTTGCATCTCTGTCCCAACCGGAGCTATTGCATATCTTTGTTGAAGGAAAACATTATGGGAGCGAGTATCCTCACAGCTTCATTCTTGTAGCATCTTTATTTGCCTTTCTTTTATGCATCACAGAATGCGATGCGATATAATGTAACGCTTAAATGTTTATGCAAGAAAAAGACTCTGAAGATTGTAATTTAAATAGAACATTCAGTTTTTATGTAAAAAAAAAATGAAATTCCCATATACGAGCATACATATCTATATTTTCTTCTGTAGTACTTATAACCTGATATCGTTCGAATGATTACCGGTGCATCTAGTGTTCGCATATGTTATGTTGAAGTAGTACAGATACCTAGTTATATCTACCGCTAGTTTCGTTATTGTACGTGAGAGTAATTCTGGCAGAGTTTGTTCTATTTCTACGGTAATACCATTTAGGCATTTCTATATTGTATATCCTTGCGACGATGGGCTCCACCATAGACTTTGTTAACCTTCCTTAGACCTTAACTAACGGTACCACATGGAGATGAAGGCTTCACTGTAAATGCAGCTGGGTTTAATTATTTTTTGTGAATAGTATTGACCAATGTTTTCTGCTTTTCCGTCAGTTTCGGGAATAAGTATTTCAGTTCGAACAATTGCACGAACTCATTGCATTATTATATAGTATAAGTAACTTATATAGCATAACATGTGTATACCCTACGTAATCCTTTAGCAAAGCCTGAGTAATACAATGTAAAACAACTTTGATCTTTTTCAACTTACATAATTTCATACGCGAGTTAGTAATAGTGATAGTCTGAAGAGCCTTGAGACTAAGAAACAATAACACGTCTTTTCAACCTAAGAATTGTAACATACCGAAGGAAGATGTAGTGTGAACAGCAATTCAATTTAGAAAAGCAATAACAATAAAATTTAGGCGGAATTCTGGATTAAGCACTTGATATCTTTTTTTATTTTTTGGAATTTTCAGAAAATTTGTGTTCTACACGCATAAATTCATACGATTATGAAAAATAGTGACAGAGTACCAGTAAACTAATCCCAAGCAAATAATTCTAGCTCAATTACTTATGTTAATAAAATTACGAGGTCTTTGTTGCTATTGTGCGAAGTATATATATAAACTGAAATTCAATATCAAATATGCCAAACTATTGCCGAATATGTAAATTATGTACGTTCACCTTTTGCGACTTAGCAAGCCAAAACCAAAGTTGTCTCCATGTTCTAAATTTTTTCATTTCACTGAAATTAAAAGACATCTCAGGACTAGCATAACGAGAAACAAGAGGGCTCCGATAAGACATGTATTTCTCCATTTTCGGATTATTTTGGTTTGCAAAATACTCGAATATGATTTCTAAGTTCCCGCTCCGCGTATTTGACTAATTACCCCGTTGTCTTCTAAAGCGGTGTCGAAAAGCATGCATGCTTCTCCTGATGTAATAATAAGACAAATTATTTTCCTCACTAAATTGAAATTGATTTCATTCAGATATCCCAAAATATTTCATATAATTAATTAAAAAGTTACAGCGGGTAATTAGAAGCATATTATAAATTAATTAATGTAAGAAATAAATGACAGTATTTGTCGAAGGGAGATTACTACGAAGTACAGTGCCCGGAGTTCGTAACTACAATACCAAGGTGTCTGTTCCCCGAAACTACCAATTACATTTTTTCCGTTTTAACTTTGATTTTACCAATTTTTTTTCTTTTTACAGCCTTGGAAATGATGGGGGACATCCTTTTATGATTTTTATGATTTTTTTTCCACCTCATGGTTTTTTTCATCACATCGGGATCAATTTTGGCCAATTTTCTTGTACTATACAATAAAAAACCATAGAAGAAGCCTTTTCAGTAAATAAATAAATTTTGAAGATATTTTCAGACTAAATTTCGATGCTTTAAAGACGATTCTGTTTCAGCCAAGAAATTTTTCCCTAATTCAATTTTTCTTACTCCACCATCATCTCCATTTAGTCCTTACTCTAATTCTAAATTTAACACTAGCCCCAAACTCTAAACCTTAATATGAAGCCTTAACTCTAAGCCTTAAGCCTAAACATATCCCTAATCTTAATCTTAACCCTATCCCTGAACTCTAAATTCTAAAATGTAACCTGAAGCATATTACTAACAATAACCCTGAAAAAATTTAAACTGCCATTTGTTAATTTCTTTTTTCCTAATTCAATATATTCAATATGAGAGGGAAGACCTATCCTATACATACTTCCTCAACAACACTGATCACAAGAAGTCTGCTAGATTGTAAACAGCAATCTGCTTTGGACAAGCCACACCTCTAAGATTGTCAAGAAGGCTGAGGGTGTCCTAGCATCACTCAGTAAAACCTTTGTCAGCTGCTCTCCAGCTATCTATTTAAAACTGTATATGACAATGGTACATCCACACTTAGAATTTGCATCACCAGTCTGAAAACTCTGTCTTGCTCAGCATATCAATTTCCTGGAAACTGTTCAAAAACATGCTAGAAAACGAGTACCTGCTGTCAGGCATCTACCATACTCTGAATGTCTTGCTTCCCTGGACATGAATACATTGAAGCTCAAACATTTGGCAACTGACTTGGTAGACAAGATTATCCACCATCTTTCCACCAACAACCTTGGGTACCTTTTTGAATTCCATATATCAAACACTTGTGGACATGCTTCCAAAATCAAAAAACAGCACAGCACACATGACTTTCAGAAACATTTTTCATGCTCAGAATTGCTGAAGCATGGAATAAACTACCTGCATCAGTCGTTAGCTGTCAAGCCACTATGTCCTTCAAAACTTCCATACTTCCTGAAATCTGCCACAGTACATCTGATGGGCTTTTTTTTCCTTAGTTGTAGTGTACCTGGGCACTGCATACGACAATTTCTTTAATATTTCATATATAAATGCACATCATTTATAAGTGTATATTTTTTAAGCTATTGTAATGAGATTATATATGAGTAATTTCTTTAATTTGAAGTCTCTACAACTTAACTTGACATCTTGAGAAAGTTATTGCCTAGACCAATCTGCATGGCATAGAATATGTCATGATGCATCAAAACAACTTCAGTTGAAGAAACAGAACAATAAAAGAATTATAGCCTGTAATCCAGTGCTACTCAAAGTGATGGACCACAGACCAGCACCAGTCTGTGAGCTGCCGGTACACAGCGAGCTTCCAGAAAAGGAAGAAACATTATAAAATGCTTATGTAATATTGTATTGTTTGTTTACAAAATGAATATAAGATAAAAGAAATTGTCAACTTTTATTATGTTCATTATATATATTGTTTCTGGTATGAATTAATATTACTAAGAAATATTACCAGTCCCTGGCACATTAGGAAAAAAAAAAAAAACTGCCAGTATGCCACATTAGATTGTTTGAGAAGCACTGCTGTAATCGACGGACACATTTGCCCAATCCCAGGCAAAATCAAAATCATCATTGCCCCCATTGTGACTTCATAGCAAACTCCATACCCAAACTCAAATTACATTCATGCATCCTTCGTAAATAGATGCAGCTTCTTTTATTTTTAAACTTGTTTTTTCATTTTTTTAAAACCCTCTCCTTCAAACACTTGTACGTCAAAATTGACCGGAGTGACCATCAATTTCTTTAATTAAAAAAGTATTTGACTTCATCTTAGAAGCTTTGTGTGTGCACATATTTTACCTTCGTTAGGAAGAGCATCCAGCTGTAGAAACTCTGCCAAATCAGATTGGAGCCTGGTGTAGCCATCTGGTTTCACCAGTCCTCAGTCAAATTGTCCAACCCATGCTAGCATGGAAAGCGGACGTTAAACGACGATGATGATAATGATGATGTACTAGTTGTAAAATGTATGCATTGCTAGTGAGGGAATATTACTCCTTTATGAACCCCCAACTATCACCTTCCATGTATATCCAGATAAGCACACATGTATGATAAAAGTTTGAATTTGTTTTGGCTGTTCATGAAATGTATCACTACTGTGACACATTAATTTTACAAGGATCTGCACAAAGATCTTTTTATTTATTACTTATTTCAGTCATTGGTTTGTGGCCATGCTGGGGCACTGCCTTAAAGAGTTTAGTCAAATGGATCAACCTCAGTACTTATTTTTTTTAAGTCAGGCACTTATTCCATTGGATCTCTTCTTGCCAAACTGGTAAGTTACGATGATGTAGACAAAGCAACACTGATTGATGTAAACAAACCAGCATCAACAGTAAAGAATGACACACGCACACACACTCATACATGCACGTGCACACACACATGCACATATGTACACACATATACATACCAGCACACAGATACACACGGCAGACTATCATACAATCTCCATCTACCAAATTCACACACTAGTCATTGGTCAGTCTGGAGCTATAGTAGAAGGCACTTGCCCAAGGTGTCATACAGTGGAACTGAACATGAAACCACCTGGTCGCCTGTCACATTTAGAAGTTTCTAGCATAGCATAATTTCAAAGTTTCTAGCATATCTTTCATGATCAATAGTTGGTGATCCATAGGCTTTTTGAAATTGCAAATGGTGTATACACAGTTTAGGTGTACAGTTAATATCAATATACTGTCCACAGCTGGTGGCCAGTAAGGTAGTCTCATGTCAAGGTATCTAGAAGAGTAATTAATCAGGGTATATATCGATATATAGTTGTCTGGAATATTCACTATATAATATATAAAGTGTATTCCTTAACTTTTCAAATGTCTGTGAGAAACTTTTTTACTGACTAGGCTGATGTCAGCAATATCTTCTGATATTTTGCTGACTTCAGTAGAGTTTGTTGAGTTGCAAACACTTAGACCAAACCCTTGGTTTTGAATAACAAAATCTCTTTAAGCAGCACTTTCAATTCCACATTTCCTCAAATGAGGCTTTAAGTTATTGCATAATTGACTAAACTAGCAAACAAATCTATTTCCAATTACATCTAAAAAAAGAGATATAGGCTATATGGCTCAAGATGTCTGGAAAAAATTAAGAGGGTCAATAATAGTGCCAGTAAAAAGCACTGGTGATTGTGCTACATGAAAGTCACTGGTGCTGGTGCTTCATAAAAAGCATCCGGTACACTCTACAAAGTGGTTGGTATTGAGAAGGGTGTCCAGTTGTAGAAACTAACCCAAAACAGAATATGAAACTTAGTGCAGTCCCTAGCCTTGCCAGCCCCTGTCAAGCAGTCCAATCTATGCCAGCATGAAAAGCAGACATTTAATGATGATGATGATGATGATGGTTGGAACTCGTTGGTCATAAGTCTGCTTCGTCAGAGTTGATATGGTGCAAAACTGTGACAATATATTTCTTTGAGAAATGCCAGGGACTACCTACAGTAAATATTTCCCAGCAGAGGTTCATTGCCAGTTTAGGCAGTATAGCAAAATCTTTGATAATACTTCAGGAGGCTGCCCTCTCAGTTGATGCACAATTGTGTATCCTTTGTCTTGAGATCATGATGGGCTGGAAACCTTTGTTTAATGAACACACGATTTTGGGAGACTTACCTACAGTTATTGAGTCCCAACTGGATCGATCTAGTTTTTAACAGTAACTCAGCTGTCACTATTTCCTCTTCTTCATTAAAGATTCATACATCTTTCTTCAAAGTTTTGACAATATTTCAGCAGAAAACATGAAAAGTATCTGCCAGGTAATTCTCTTTCCTTTGCATAAGTATCCATGGACTTCAATTCAGCTGCATCCTATCCAACACCTCCATACATCTTATTCTTCTCTGGAGTACAAATATCTCGGCTACTTTATCTTCCCTCCTTCTGCTGTCCAGGCCAGTGACATAGCTAATAGGGGAGTAAGGGGAGCAGCCACTCCCACCAAGCACATTTTTCAAAATTGGCACCTTTTCATTAATTTTTTAAAATGCTTTAGTTAGCTATATCAGTAGTTATAAGTTTCATACATAATGACGTAGTTATTGAAACAGGAAATTAATGAATGTAGAATACAATTATGTATGTTATAACTAATGAAATATTTTGTGTAAGATAGAGAAATGAGTTGAAAACTGTTTGGTATGTGTTACAGCATCTTTTTTTTAATATACCCACAAACTTTATAATCTGGCCATGCCACTAGTCCAGGCAACACTGTTTCTCATATCTGAAGTGTGCACTTACACATAATATTCTTTCTCTATCATTCACATGGAAATTAACAACAAAACCTTCCACTTACTCAAGCTGAAAGTGTCACTTCCTCATTCCTCTAAAATTATCTGTTGTCTCTTCCAAGATCTAAATTCCACCAGCCATCAACTGTTGTCTGATTTAATTTGCATTGAAGCCATATATAAATAGTGCTGTTTAATAAAGGTTCGACCTGGGTCAAGCAATCTGACCTCACAGGCTCCTTTGACATGGGGGCCTATGACAGTGCTGATGTATGTGACCTTATTGGGTTGTATATCCTTGATACCCTTAAGAAAATGTTCCCCTCTGTCCCCTTTGGTCTTTACAGAGATGACATCCTGGCCATCTCCAGAGGAGCAAACAGGCACACCCTAGACAGACTTAGGAAAGATCTAATTGAATCCATGGGACTGAAAACCGCCATCAAGAACAATCTCACCACTGCAGACTTCTTAGACATCATGTTTGACTTGGGCTCCAGTACAGCCAAATGAGAGGTCAGTTGTATGTAGGTTGTTCTAGAGTAGGAAGCCCATAGAAACTCTTCATACATGATCCAAAGAAAAAAGTTAAAAACATTTTATATTCTGAAGATCTGTAAATGTTTTATAATTTTCATACAGTGCATTTCTCTATTATAATCTATATTACTTTCTCTATTTAGATATTCTAAATAAATTTGTAAAATTATGTTATGTAATATTCAAATACTTTTTAACAACTTTTATTGTAGGGAAAATGGCATTATGATAGATGCCAAAATGTGCCCTATAAATAGATTTCAACACCGTACTGACTGGGCTGAAGGCTGAGAGGTCCACTAGTATATATATATATATGTGTGTGTGTGTGTGTGTGTGTGTGTGTGTGTGTGTGTCACCTGACTGGCCCTCATGCCAGTGGCGTGTAAAAGCACCCACTACACTCTCAGAGTAGTTGGCGTTAGGAAGGGCATCCAGCTGTAGAAATTCTGCCAGATCAGATTGGAGCCTGGTGCAGCCATCTGGTTCGCCGGTCCTCAGTCAAATTGTCTAACCGATACTAGCATGGAAAGCGGACGTTAAACGATGATGATGATGATATATATTTTATAAGTTTAAAGCTTGTAAACGATCACCAGCCAGTGCATATCTATGTCTATATCTATATCTATATCTAGCTATATCTATCTATCTATCTATCTATCTATCTATCTATCTATCTATCTATATATATATATATATATATATATATATATATATAACGTGGACATTCAATGTGCTAGAAATAGATCACATCTTGTGTCTATTAAGACCTAAATTGTTCTCAACATGAAATATAGCGAAATACCAAAACGTAAGCGGGCAAGACATTTAAAATCACCGAAAAAAATCATTATTAAACAGGGACCGGTTTCAAAATTTAACAATCTTACCGACTGTCTATTTCTCTTCAGCCTGATTTGTAATGTAACCATAATCCTCAGAACGCCATAGGTGGGCAACTTTGTATAGGGTTCTGAGGATTATGGTTACATTACAAATCAGGCTGAAGAGAAATAGACAGTCGGTAAGATTGTTAAATTTTGAAACCGGTCTCTGTTTAATAATGATTTTTTTCGGTGATTTTAAATGTCTTGCCCGCTTACGTTTTGGTATTTCGCTATATTTCATGTTGAGAACAATTTAGGTCTTAATAGACACAAGATGTGATCTATTTCTAGCACATTGAATGTCCACGTTAGTGGTCAACATTATATATAAAAATATACTTTAATCCCCTGAGATTGCAGATACTGTTTCTGAATCTCTTTGATTCTTTAAATGTGCTAGCTTCCTGGTAATTAATCGATATTAATTAATATATGATTTTTTACCCTATTTTTTAATATATATATATATATATATATATATATATATATATATATATATTACTGGGGAAGGCCAGTTTATAGGATTACTCTGGGTTTCACGTCCATAAAGGGTTTAACTTTATGGTGTATTGTCAGATCCCAAAACCTGTTGGCCTAAGACCTCTTCAAAATATGGAAGGGGAAAAGCCTTGTATAAATGTAAATAAGGATATTATCTCCCTTTGCCATTGGTTATCAACTTCTGGCTGTGTCATCATCTTGCAGATTCCAAAATACTAGCAGGAATCTCCTAAAATGCAAACATGGCCTTAAAATCTCCATTCTGAAGTTAAAGATGCTCTCTGGCTCAAGTGAGTCTTCTAAGACTCTCACTCATTCAGCTATGCATAACTTGCAGCGCTTCATTTCATTGATGTAAGGGTCTGGGTTTTCAAGGATTTCCCATGAGATCAAGTGTGGGATTCCATCATCTCTTAGTTGCCAGACGTGACTGGCCAGCGATGTTACATATCTCCTTTCCGGGGCCCTGAAGGAGAATTTATGGTTGGAAATGCATTGCTTGTGAGAATTCCCAGTACATCCAATGTATTTCCGTGGGCATGCGATGTTGGTGCTGCACCTGTTACTGTTGCTGCTGTTGTTGTTGTTGCCACTGTTGTTGCTGTTGCTGCTGGAGCTGAGGCTGCTACTGTTGGTGCCACTGGAGGTGGTGGTGGCATTGGTAATGTTATCGCCCCTGTCTGTGTTACCAGTGCTGCACCTGTTGTTATTGTTACTGTTGCTGTTATTGTTGCTGCTGATGTTGCTGTTGTTACTGCTACTGTCGTCGATACTGCTATTGTTGGAGCCAGGGCTGCTGGTATTGGTTTTGGCAATGGTGGGGGTGATGGTAACATTGGTAATGCTATTGTCACTGCTAGTTATAAAGAAGGTGTTGTTGTTGTTAATATTGTAGTTATAGTTGTTGTTATTACTATTATTAGCCTGTATTTCCTACCAGTAGTGATTAACTTGCTAACATGCTACAACCAGTGGCTTACATCTAGACATACTGTTTCTTCACATGGTTTCTAATACTGCTGCTACAATGTACTCTACTCTTCTAAACTAGTAAGACACAGCTGGATTACATCTAATTATATCATGATTTGATATCTAAAATATTCACCTAATCCTCTGCATAAACCTTGTCTTCTCTGAATATTTATGCAAGTGGCTCAATTAATACCAAAGACTCACCTCAAATAAAAATGTCTAAATGTAGGATTATACAGATTATTTTAGATGACACTTAAAAAAATCAAAGCAGTTGTTGGCTTTTTATAAACAACTTGGTCTTAGTATGCAGTTTTTCTATAGAACATGTAGTAAAATAAATCTAGAAGAGGTTCATCCATTTGTAATCTTTCAATGTTTTCAGAATTCATAATTTTCTGCAATGTAATGGAGAAAGCTAAATATGAATTAAAATGTGGTTTAATGTTTTTGATACCAAAATACCCAAGATTGCTTTTGGTTCTATGATACAAACTTCCTGTTTTTAAAGAAATCTAAATTAAAAACCTCCATCAAAATTTCACATTAATTTATGTTTCAAATAGAAGCTTAACAAGGACAAAATTATTTTACTAAATGAACAATTGATTAGAATAAAGACAGCATATTTCAAAAGAAATTTGGTAATGGAAGGGTTAATGTTACAATATTTTTCTCATTTTTAATATTTTTTTTCTCCAATCTCATCAAAGTGAACTTTGCTTTTTCTCCTTCTGGGTTGATAAAATAAGCAATATTTTGTGCACCAACCCCAAATATGGGGCTTTGTGCTTATGTTAGAAATTAACATTTTCTCTTCTAATTATTAATTAGAAGAAGCAAAGAACTGGACAAAGCACATTCAACATAAGTTTATTTTCAAGTCAACTTTATAATAAATAGTTTATATTTGCATTTATACACACACACATACACACAAATATATTAGTTTAACTGCATATTGTATGCATGTGTATGTAAATACATACCTTTTATAAATGTATATAAACAATGCATATTTATGCAGAAGTATTTTTTAAAATACAATAAAACTCATTTTTTAAAAATCAATTTAATATTTTTTACGGTTTTTCTTCTTTTTTTTTAATGTTTAAAAGATATGTCTCAGATAAAGTTTATAATTCACGAAAACCAGCTGTTAGTTGAAAGATAATCCAGAATAATGGATAGGTATTAACTAGAGATCATTTATTAATAAAGTGATTTAATTCAGAGAGAGATTTTCTGAGCATGTTAAATTTTTCTTGTTACTACTGAGAACAGTTAGGGCAGAGTGTCTATGAATGTTAATGAAGAGAAATAGTTGATAAAATTTTAAATAATTTTCTGTTTTTAAAAAAAGGACAGAAATTGACAATTATCTTAGAAACACAGATAAAAGATTACTGGAAGCATATGCTATGATTTTAATTACAAAATCTTTATAAAATCTGAATATATGCAAATTGCTTTGAAATTAAATGGGTTTGAGTAATAAATTAAAAAAACAGTGTGGCATCTTCAATTGTATTACAGAGAATCACAGCTGGATGAGTCAGCATAGGTACAAGCTATTGGCCAATGTAGTCAACAGTTTGCACCTCATAACTGGAAATAAAACTGTCTTCTGCAAAGACACTTAACCCTTTTGACATCAATTCCCCCAATACTGTCTTCATTAAAATGTTGAAATTAAATTCATTTTAGACAGAAATCTTAAACCTAAATGATAATGTTAAATTTCAGTAGATAAATTGTAAAGTGTATTGCAATATAAAGCTTTATATACTGATAAATAACTTAGTTTGTTTCTTTAAATCTCTCATAATTATTTAAAAAAATAAAAATATATAGAGTAATGTATTCTTGTTAGAAATGTGGTCATAAAAAAATTTATTCATAATGGCTCAGGTCACTTGAATTGCAAATAGGTATCTTTGGGAGATACAGTTCAGAATGTAGTAGAAGTGTTGTGTCATTGTTTATGTTGTTGAACCTAAGTACTCCCAAAGATCTGGAATAGGTGACTGGATGTCATCATAACATATCCTCCTTCAAATCACTACAAGATGAAGTGTTCAGTGATGTTTCAACAACCCAATGGAGTATGGGAAATTTATTCAACACATTATCATAATAATGAAATGATGAGCACAACTATAATTATGGGGGTATCAAAATTATAATATTAGCAATAGCTGTAATATTAGTAATACTAACAATAATAGAGAAAAGAAGATTAAAATATTAATAATGGATAAAACATTATAAGGTAGAAAAAACTGGTTTTAATTTTTAAGGCTTATATTACTGAGGAAAAACTGTAATTTGATCCATGTATTTCATAATGTATTTTAAACAAAGAGTTAGACAAATTTGTTAGCATTATCTAAACATTGGTTTTATGGAATCCAGCTTTTACATTAATTTTGGCTGTTGCTTTGCATAAAAGTAGCAAGTTGTTAAAATAGTTTAAAAAGAAACAGTTTAAAAAGAAAAATATAAAGGACAAAAAAATATCTCTGTTCTCTTTCGAAAAGTTGTATTTAAAAGTAGAGCAATTTTAATGAAGATAAACCTGCTAGAATGAGTACATGTACACATATATCTATTGAGTAAACAGAAAAGGAAATAATAATAATAATAATAATAATAATAATAATAATAATAATAATAATAATAATAATAATAATAATAATAATAATAATAATAATAATAATAATAACTATAAAAATAATAATAACTATAAAAATAATAATGGTTTCAAATTTTGGCACAAGGCCAGCAATTTTGAGAGTTGGGTAAACCAATTACAATGACTCCAGTTCTAAACCGGTACTCATTTTATCAACCCTGAAATGATGAAAGGCAAAGTTGGCCCTGGCGGAATTTGAACACAGACCGTAAAGACGGATGAAATGCCCCTAAGCATTTTTCCCAGTGTGATTTTCAATTTTGGGCACAAAGCTTATCTCAGCAGTGGAAAGGTGGAGAGGGAGGGGCAAAAGTCATTTGAATTGACTCTTGTGTATTACTGGTACTTGTTTTATCAACCTTAGAAGGATGAAATGTGAAGTTGACCTGGTGGGATTTAAATTCAAAACAGCAAGGCATCACACTTCAAGGATGCAGTCTGAGCCTAACTCACTGCTACATAAATATAAATGATGAAAAATTTTCATAAGATAAGAAAAATAACAGTCAAAACAAAAACAACAACAATAGTTCATAGTGATAATGTTAATGATAACAACAACAACAACAACAACAACAACAACAACAACAACAACAAAGACAAAGACAATGGTCAAAATGGCAATAATGACAAAATGATAAGGATGAGTTCTAATTACAGCAACAACAACAATAACTATAAAACATTTCATAATAACCAAAAATAAATAAATAATTAAATGAATTAACATTATTTATAATTGTCATTGGAAAAAAAGTAGAAGACATAACTGATGGAAACATCCCAGTTATTTACAAAAAAAAAGAAATAATAATAATTATTGTTTAGAGAAAGAGGAATATAATTGTAAAATTTTGGATGCTAATGAAAAAGCTGGGCTAAATTTATAATTTTAAGCCGTTACTTTGCTCTAGATGAGTCCTGATCAAATTAACCATTGATCATAGATCAAAAATATAGTAGCCATCTTTTTGCAATTAAAATGTATTTCGGATGTCATTATCCAGTGTCCCTCGTTTTATCACAATGGTAGGATATAATTTGAGGAAGGTTTCTAGAAAATAAAGAGATTGTGGCAAAGCTCCATTTCATATATGCATTTAAAATTTTAGATATTTTAAGGATATTTTCACATTTTTATTCTCTGATTCAGTCTCTCTGTCTCTGTTTCTCTCTCTCTCTCTCTCTCTCTCTCTCTCTCTCTCTCTCTCTCTCTCTCTCTCTCTCTCTCTCTTTCTTTCTTTCTTTTTCTCTCTGTCACTTTTTCTGTCTTTCTGTTTCTCTCTCTCTTTCTCTCTCCTCTCTCGCTGTCCCTCACAATTGAGATCTCATAATTACAATATTTTCATGAAATACTGGTCATGAAGTAAATGGAATGTATCTAAAAAATATATCTTTAAAAGATAGGATTTAAGCAGTAAAACAGATAATTAAATATATAAAAAAAAAAATAAAAACAAAAGTTACCAAGTTGTCTAAGTTTTTTTGGTGTTAGATTATTTGGCATTAAATTTTAGCTGTTTATTGAAAAACATATCATTCCAATTCATCTACATTGCAAATATCACAAAATTTATAAAAATGTATAAATATGTGCTTTCATGAATGTACATGTGTATGTAAGAATTGTGTGTGTGTATGCATGTGTGTGTGTGTGTGTGCGTGTGTGTGTGTGTGTGTGCATATATATATATATATATATATATATATATATATATATATATATATATATATATATGAAGTATATATGTATGCGAGAAAAGATGTGCATGAATGTATGTTGTATGACATGACTTATTACTATTAAAAACATATATACCTGTGACTATAACCATACACGTTCTCCTTATCCTTTCATCAAACTCTGTTTAGCAAATTAGGATTCTGTTTCTGATTGACAAGTATTGATGTTAGATAGTAAATTGTTAGATAGTAAATTCATTCAAATCCTTGACAGTGTGCCTTTTCTATCACCCCATTTTTTTTTTTTTTTAAGAGGGGAAGACAAAATGTATGTTTTATATTCACTCTTAAATACTCATTGTTTTCTATATTTCTGGTCTAAAAATTAGATAATTGCCTATAATATTAATTTCAATATTAATATATCAGTATAGTAGGTCACTGTGTAGAATGTACATAAGACGATATATTTTGAATACATGTAAAATATAAGACTGAAATCAAATGTATCACTGACACTCTGATATTAACTGCTTTGCCTAATATAATCCTTAGACAATACCCAGGAGTTTTTAGGGACAGTACATAGCATTGGGTTCTGTGATTCTAATCATAAAAATTATAAATTTATCACTAGACGAAGAGGGCACAGTTCTATGAGCCAATTTCTCTGTCTCTGTCGGTCTGTCTGTCCGTCTGTCTCTTTAAATATATATATATATATATATATATATATAGATAGATAGATAGATAGATAGATAGATAGATAGATAGATATCTATCTCTCTGCCATTCTTTTGCCTGGGCACAAGAATAGCCGGGTGGTTTCACGATCATATTGTATTCTGAAAATCCCGACTATTGCTGCGCATTTCAACAATCTGCTTCCTTATACTGGATAAATTCTACCAAATACTACTACTAGTAGTATTAGTAGTAGTAATCGTGTAGTATATGTGCCATTTATAGAAAGTTTGAGAAAGAGAGATTGCTGAACAATGAATCCGAATCTCAGATTATGAAAATCCCTTCTCTACTTCATGAGATTTAATTGTTTACTTTACAGTTTCATATATATACATATGTATATCTATATCTATCTATGTATTGGTCTCTGTCTGTCTGTCTGTCTGTCTCTCTCTCTTTCTCTCTCTCTCTCTCTCTCTCTCTCTCTCTCTATATATATATATATATATATATATATATGTATGTATATGTATATGTATATATATGTATATATATATGTCACCTGATGTCACCTGATGTCTGTGACAGCACGGAAGATCTCCTCAGCAGGATCAACGACTGCAACAACACTTGCAACCTGACAGGGTGTATAGTGGGTAGCATGGATGTGGTATCACTATACCCATCTATCGACGTGGATTTTGCAGTGGAAAAGTGCGTGGAAATGATCAACGAGAGCGAAGTAGAGTTCCAAAAAGTCAACACAGAAGAACTGGGCCTCCTACTTAGATTGACATATGACGATGCATATCTAGATAGATACGACCTTAGAGATTTCTGCCCTAGTAGACGTCTAAGAGGTAGACCACCCACAATTACCTCTATGGCTAGGAAGACCCCTATAGAGAGATGGAGTGGATGGACCAGAGCCATACGGACCCCCACTAATATCCACCAGGTAAAGAAAATGATCGCACATGCACTAGGAGCTAGTATAAAGGTCACCCTAAAAGGCCACACCTTTAAATTTAACAACAAATTATACGCCCAGGACGAGGGGGCAGCCATCGGGGTTAGTATCGCCGGTGATGTGGCCAATCTTTTCATGGTATGGTGGGACAGAAGGCTTAAGGAACGCCTGACACAGAACTCCATACTCGTGAATGTGTACTCTCGATATGTCGATGATATCAACTTAGTGGTAAAGACACCCCCACAAGAGAGTACCCCTGAAATAGAAATAGAAACTAAGACTATGGAGAGCATCCAGCAAATAGCTAACTCCATCCACCAGAGTATTAGAGTTACGATAGACTACCCTACTAAACACCCTAACCATAGATTACCTGTATTAGATACTGAACTCTGGCTAGAAACTAAGAACAATAAAACCAGAATCCTCCATTCACACTATACAAAACCTATGGCCTCCAAGTACCTGACCCACCGGAACTCGGCTATTGCGGACAATGCCAAATTCAACATATTGATGGCAGACCTCGTCAGAGTAATGCGAAATGTCTCCTGCATGTGCGACCCTACAGAATTAAAGAGACATATACAACATTTCGTCCACCGCATGCAGTTCTCGGGTTACAGCCATAAAGAAAGGATCAGGGTTTACAAAGGAGCTATGAAGAAGTTTGAAACAATCAAACGCAACGATAGGAATGGGATTTGCCCACTCTATAGGAGCAAATCATGGAACACCATAGAAAGAACTAAGAAGAAAATAGGGAAGGCAAGCTCATGGTACAATAGCCACAAGTACCAAAGCGTCATGTTCGTCGACACCACTCCTAGAGGCGAACTGGCGTACCGCTTTAGAAGGGCCCTAGACAAACTTAAGCTAAGAATTAAGGTTGTTGAAAGGCCAGGCAACCCTATCAAATCCCTTATCAGTAGAACATACCCTTTCAGTAGAACCCCCTGCACTGATAGGAACTGTATCGTATGTAGATTTAGCCCACAAACGAACTGCAAAACCAGAAATGTGGTCTATAGTATAAGATGTACAGAGGGACGATGCAGAAATAAGACAACGACATATGTAGGCGAAACAGCAAGGAGTATAGGGGAGCGGGCAAACGAACATTGGAGGGAACTTAAGGAAGGGAAGAACTCATCAGTTCTGTACCAGCACGCTGAGCAAGAACATAGAGGCTCAATCAACAACATAGAAATTAAAATCTTATCTACACATAGCAGTGATGCAGCACTTAGACAAATTACTGAAGCTACACACATAATAGAAGGGAAACCTAGCCTGAATAGGAAACTAGAATGGAACACTAACATACGCCACTAACAAACCACAGCATGTGACAACATGTTACCCATAAACCAATAATAGGAACAAAGTATAATACAATACATAGATAAACAAATGGAATTAAATACTACATACGTTAACAAAATTTAATTAAACACATTAAAAAAAAAAAAAAAAAAAAAAAAACACACACACACACACACATGAACATATAAATAAATAAAAACTAATACAAATGAACACGTATTAACAGAGAATATAGGTGATACAGACACTCCCCATACACACATGCACTTACAAAAGACACAGACACATTGAAGGACACGCATGCGTAGACACATACAATAGGAATACAAAATACAAAATGGCTGATAGTTAGCAAGGTGAGACACACATAAGAAAGAAGGAAACAAAGGACCACTGATGAGGTCACAGAAGTGTGACGAAAGAACTCTGGCCGAAATAAGATTAAGATTAAGATTAATGTAATATAAAGCTGAAAAAAAAAAAAAAAAAAAAAAAAAAAAATTAACACCAAATATACAGTGCGTGTGTTTTTATTGGCTAAACTGGCAATATGACCATCCCCAAGTACAACAATATATATATATATATATATATATATATATATATATATATATATATATATGTATATATATGTATATGTATATATATATGTATATGTATATATATATATATATATATATATATATATATATATATATATATATATATATATGTATGTATGTATGTATGTATGTATGTATGTATACACACACACGCACACACATATATGATAGGTGCAGGTATGGCTGTATGCTTAAGAAGTTTACTTTGCAACTACATGCTTTCAGGATCAGTCCCACTGCACAGCACCTTGGGCAACTGTCTTCTACTGCAATCCAACATCAACTAATTCCTTGTGAGGGAATTTGGTAGGTACATGCACGTGTGTGTGCATCTATGTGAATTTGAGTTTGTACTTGTCCCAATTGTTTAGCAACTGCTATAGGTTTGTTCATATCCCCAGCAGTTTAACCAAAAAAGACTGATAGAATAAGTACCAGGCTTCAAAGAAATAAGTGCTGGAGTTGATTTGTTCAACTAAATCCTTCAAAACAGTAGTCTAGCATGTGTGTGTCTGTGTGCATGTGTGTGTCTGTGTGCATGTGTGTGTCTGTGTGCATGTGTGTGTCTGTGTGCAAGTGTGCAGTCGTTTTAAGCATGGCATTTAAATAGGAGACCTCGTTAAGAATGTTGTTATACTGAGTTGGTAATTTTCCTGCTTTCAAAACGTCCAGATCAAACAGTTTATGGTCATTTGTTCTTCCACCAAAGAAAGTACATATGCTGGTTGAATTTACTTTTAAAATGATTGGATGTAAGTCCTACATAAATGCATGACACACTATCAGGTATTGGACGAATTACCCTTTATGTAAAACCGCATGTACTATAACAAAGTACTCTATCTCTTCACAGGAAAACTTAATTTATAAACTCTGCCACCAATGGAACTCTCTATTTGCTTATTTCAAGTCATTATTAGTTAATATCAGTCAATAAATTTTACTGAAATTCACATTAATTAAAGTAAGGGAGACTACCATCTATGAATGAGTTGTCTCCCATCCAGGAGGTACCGTATAATATCTATAAATTATAAATTCCACCATGAGACTCAATAAGAATAATCCTTTGTTAGCATACAAAGCAAAGTTTTAGTGGTGCAAACAGGGAAAATAGAACTCAAAATATGAGTATATTTATATAAGCACCAATGTAAGAAGTTCTTGGTTTTTTAGTTATTCTGTTGCTTCTGCTTAATATATATATATATATATATATATATATATATATATATATATATATATATGAAGTGAAAATACATTACTGCTCTAACCTTTAGAGAGTACTTCTTTTTCGGATATATGATCCACTGATGATCAATATGTATACAAATATATGTGCATGTATATATATATATATATATATATATATTGTAATCAACATCCTCATTGTCATTACCATCACCATTTTTATATTCATATTTCTATACTTGCATGGATTGGATGGATCTTTTCCAATCCAACATCTCACTGTTTGTTACTTTCCTTTGTCATCTTGTTTGTGTGGTTCAACATTTTCAGATCAGCTTTACCACTTCTGCCCATATCTTCCTCAAACTTCTGCAATTTCATTCCATTTGATCATCCTGAACCTTCTTTATCTATCTGCTGTCATCCTTACACATTATATGTCTCTCTCCACGCAATTATTTCTCTTCCACACTAGCCCTGATTCTGCTTATATCCAGTTTATCTCGTAGCTTACCTGTCCCACATTGCTCATGCACACAAATATTACAAATGGGACCTTCATTCCTCTCCAATGATTGATCATCTGCATTCAGTGCTCATATCTCATTACAATGGTGTATATGTATATATATATATGTATGTGTGTGTGTGTGTATATATATATCTATATATATATTGGCGTATGTATGTGTGTGTATGTGTGTGTATTGGTGTGTGTGTATATATATATATTACACACATACACCAGGAAGTCGATTGTTATGGCTGGTCAAATAGTGATCATTAGTTTCATATAAAGAGTATTGCCATATAGGTGACTCATCAAACTCAAATGGCCATAGGCACATAACCTCTCATAACCTCTCTACAACAATCAACTTACCCACAGAATATATTACTGCTCTAATGTTTTACAGTGTGCTTCTGTTTTGGATATATGAACTACTAACAATATATATATATATCGCTGGTAAAACATAAATCCAGAAAAAAAGCACACTAGTTTATAGAGCAGTATATTAAATAAAGTCAGATAAGACTGGTTTATGGGATTACTCTGGGTTTCCCGCCCATAAAGCATTTTGCTTTATGGCACATTATCAGATCCCAAACCTGTTGGCTTATGGCCTCTCTAGTGAGTGGCATCTCTAGAAAATGGAGGAGGAAAGGACCTCACTACTCAGTCATTAGCCAGCCATGTATGGCAGTTGGAGGACAATGGGATTCCACACACAATATCATAGAGAATCCTAGAAAATCCAGGTTCCTACATAAGCAGGACCAAGCGTTGTAAACTGTCCATAGCGGAATGGGTGAGGATACTAAAGGACTCCCACAACCCGGGGAACATGCTTGATTCCAGAGTGGAGGTCTTAGGGCCATGCTTGCTTTCCAGGAAATTCCTGCTGGCCCATTGGACCCCACAAAATAATATGGTCACTTACAATCGATAGTTGAAGGGAGACAATCCCCTGTTGTTGACATTGAGTAGCGAGGTCCTTTCCTTCTCCATGTTCTAGAGAGACTGCTTACTAAAGATGCTATAAGCCAACAGGTTTTGGGATCTGAGGATACACCGTAATGCTGAATGCTTTAATGACATAAAATCCAGGGTAATCCCATAAACTGGCCTTATCTAACTTTATGTATGTGTGTGTGCTTACAAACATATATAATTACACAATATACATAAGTATATCTATCTATCTATCTATCTATCTACCTATCTATCCATCTATTTATCTATCAATCTATCTATCTACCTTTCTCTCTACCTATTTATCTGTCTATCTATCTATCTATCTATCTATCTATCTATCTATCTGTCTGTCTGTCTATGTGTGTACATGTGATCAGGTAGTTGCATCGTTGTTTGTGGATTCTCACAATAGTATAAATTTCATGACAGTAGAAGAATATCAACTGGCTGACATATCATGCAATATCTCATTGAAACCAAAATCCGTAAGAACTATCGATTAATACCTTCTGAATTGATGCTGTCCATACAATAGAAATGTACAGAGATGGTATAAAGAGCATTAAAAGTGTTATTATTCTTTTCCACCATTTATTTGTGCAGATTGTGTTTCCTTTCAATAGCAAACATCAAAATAGAGAGGCAATGTCTATTATTTGTCAAAGCTGACCCACATATTGCTTTACCAAAATATTCCACCATGTCAAAAATGAAATATATAAATCACATCAAAGTGTACTATTAGTTCAGTAACAAGCATTTAATGTATGATTCTTTTTCTTTGTTACTTGTGTTGTATGTTATATTATTTACTTATGGTAATTATTATAATTAAATTTTCTGTGTTAAAATGACTTTCTAGGATTTTAGGCATCAGTGGGGGTGATGCCAAACATTTTAAAATTAGAGTGTGCCATGTTTTGAGAAAGGTTGAGAACTTCAGTTATATACAAATGGGTACATTGAAAGAAATAACCTACATTACATAAAGTAGCTCATGAAAAATATAAGTAACCATCATTGTTTTTGATTTGCGTACATTTTATCCAATATTACTGCATATACGTGCACATTTGTGTGTATGTGCAAAGGTGTGTGTGTGTGTGTGTGTGTGTGTGTGTGTGTGTGTTATAAATTCAGGTATTTTTATTCATCATCATTTTAATATCTAGTTTACCTTGCTTGCATGGCTCAAATGAGACAATGTTGAAGCAAAACTTTCTACACCAATATGCCCTGCTTGACATCAACCTTCACTTGTTTCCAAGTAAAGGAATAATCTCCAAGTCTGTTGAATAATGAATAGTTTGGAGATGATTATTCAGAGAAATTGAAACAAATGACACTGTTTTTGTATGAATGGTGAGCCTTTTGTTTATAAAGGATACACATGAAAAGGAGAAGAAATACAAACTTACACACACTATGCTGCAGGCCAACCAAAACCTTGTGAGTGGATCTGGTAGATGGAAACTGAAAGAGGCCTGTCATATATATATATATATATATATGCATAGTAGATAAAAAATATAAATATAAAGTCCTTGGTACAGTATTATATATTTGAAAAAAGGAATAACTTACGAACAACAAATTGTTGAAGTGGAAAAATTATAAGAAAAGCCATTTCTATTCATTTTTTCAAATATGTATATATCAAATTGAGGGAATGGAGCAGGAAAACAATCTAGGCTACATATGGTTCCTAGCTAGTAGAATCTCAGAAGTAATAATTACTCAATGAAGGGGTACTCCACTAGCTATTCCTCAGGCTGAAGATACCTTACTTAAAGAAGGTTACCTTGTCATCAAGGGATCCCAAGTTAACTCACCAGAGATGTAATTTAAAACGAGTGGTGAAGCTGGAAGAATGGAGTGAATAAAGAAAATAGAAAAACATCTGTATGAAAAAGTTAAATAGTCAGTAGTAGAAAAGAAGAAGGATGTCAAAGAAATGGGAGTGAGCAATTGTCTAAAGTCGTTAAGGATAAAGAAAAGGAGATGGGGAAAAAGGAGAATTTTAGGTTAGACTGAAGCTGACTGAGGGGAAGGTCGATGTGGATATTAACTTGGAGTCTTTTTACTATGTCAACAGTAAGTAAATATATTGTTGCACCCATGTATATATTATACAGAATCAAAAGTAAAGAAAAGAATTTTTAGAAGTGAAATTGTTAGGAATGAGAAAAAAGGAAAAGAGGTCAAATATGTAGAAGTGCAAGTAAGGTGGATTTGCTAGGAGAGAAGAAGAGAGGAGGTGTGTGTATATTTGTGTCTCCTGGTCTTGCTCAACATTGTGTGATTGTTGTAATATTCTACAAAAATATCTCTGGACTATGTTTAAATATTACCTTTTTTTGGAAACAGGTAAGGATTAATGACAGGAGGGGCATCCAACCATAGAAAAAGCTACCTCAATAAACGCTGTCTGAGCCAAGCAAGCATAGAAAAGTGGAAATTAAAATGGTGATGATGATGATGATGATGATGATGAAGAAGAAGATTATGATGAAGTTACAAAAAACAAAAATGAACTGAATATTAATTTGGTTTCCAAATATAAAAAAGACTGAAAGAAAGTATTGTTTTATATAGGGCTAGATTGTGATGATTCCTCAACAAATAATTTGTTACTTCAGCAAGTACCTAGCTTGTTTTAGATTCATACTTCTGAAAGTTATAAATTATAAAGTTTAGCTTTAACTTTCTCCACCCTTAAATGTAACCTCTCCTTGAATTTTATTTTACTCATGATTACAGTAAAGTCCATGTAATATTCAAGAAAATACTTTGGTTGATACTGCACCTTGCAAAAAATGGAGTGCCACGAACTAAACAACAACAAAAAAATGTAAAAACAAAGAAAATTTACATATAAAAGAATTATTTTTGAATATATTTTAATTGGAGGAATAACATGTAAAAAGGTAAGTATAGAAGCAAAATGATATCACAGTATTAAAAATAAACAAAGAAAACAGTATGGAAATTTGTTTACACATGCAAAGTCAGAAAACTGATATTTGATATTAAAAATATATAAAAAGAACTATAATATAGTAACTATAGATAAAATATGAAACAGTTTCCCATGTAATTCAGTTGATGTCATGATTATGATTTCAAATCTAGAGCCAGCTTAACTTACATAGCCACAGTTTCCCATTTGAATTTTTTTTTTTTTTCCGTTTGTAATTTAAGTAAAATTGATAATCTGAGCATTTTATTAATACCCAGTGTCACATTACTCAGATACAAAATTTCAGCTCTGGGAGTTCAACCAGTAACCAATAAAAAGAGAACTTACACACATATACTCACACACATACTCACACAATTTATTTAATTCATAAGATAAATATAATATTTATCAAAAGAAAACAATTCAATATTTGATGAAGAGAAGGGGCTATTCACATTAGTCTTGGCAAAGCATGTTTGCTCCATATTGATGACAATATTAAAATAGACACAATAAGCTAAGAAAAATATAGTCCATTAATCCATTTTATATTTTCATAGGATTTTGCCCTAGTTGATTAACATCTATTTTCATAAATTCCAACTTATTTAGATACAAAATAATTCAAGTGTTTGAATTTTTTTTCAAATCAAAGCTAAATGCATTTTCAATAGTTTCCAAAAAGTTGGAAATAAGATGGAAAACAATTACAGAAAATAAATGAAAATATATAATTGCTCGAAACTGAAAATAAAAAGCTATTTTCAAAATATAATTATAGTTTCAACATACAAAATATATTTAAAAGTACATTACTGATGAGATAACCTAATACATGACAGCAGATTGAAAAGTAGTGCCTCCTATAATATAAACTTAAATTGATATAATATCAATGACAGACAAAAGGTTTGAAGAGAATTCATTTGTTGTTGCAAAGTTGCCTTTATGCATTATGGTCAGAGTAAAGATTCAAATTCTTTGGACAGAAGAAAATAATTTGCAAGATAGAATCAGATATAGGTTATAAGTATCATGTGATACATCAAGTTTCAGGCAGTCAGTCTACTTTGATATCTTTGAATTGCAGTGAGGTCATGTATTGTTGAGGTAAAAATGGAAATGTTACTAATTAGATACAATGCAGTGTATTTTTTGTTTGTAGCTTAGTGTTTTTCCATACAACACAATATTATTGCATGTAAAACCCTCTTCTAAGAATTTTGCATATATTTAAGTATTTGCATTGAATATTTTGTAACTTTTTCCTATGAGCATCAGATTTCCTGCAAACAGCTGCATATTGCATTTCTCCACACATGATGACTCTTTTAGTCAGTCTTTTATTGAATGGCACTGCTCTTTTGAATCACTATGATGGACTTAAATTTCATAATGTGAACGTTTTATACTTAACATCACAACTTCCTTTATAATAATTATCATTTAAACAATATGTTACACATCTAAAACTTCCTCAGCTTGCACCAACAGTGCTCATAACATTTGATACATTAGACCATTTTTCGATAGTCCATGCTTGAATACTTTCTCATACTACTTAATTTGAAAATTAATTTATGAACTAAATATTGATGTTTGTCATCTGCTACTATTTAAAAGCTCTCCAATTTTTTGTTGCTATGAAATAACTAATTGACTGCACTTATACAATAAAAAATTCTTAAACACACGTTTTCATGTGTTGTATATGACTATTCTCTCTTCCCCATATACCACATATAAATGTTAATTTATGATATTTCAATGGACATGTAGTTTCCAGGCAAAAAAAAAAAAAATTAATTACATCATATTGTTTCCAATGATATAAAAATACTCAACCAAGTGCCACTTGCAACAACAACAACAACAACAAAGAATGAATTTCACAGTTGCTTATTCTGAATAGACTGACAACACTTTATGTAGTCTTCTATTCCAACTTCACAGAAGTCAGAGGCACTACTTTACAGATAGCTATCATAATTTCTAAATGGTAACAGTAACAAAACCAAATTACATTTGTTGTCCTGTTTAATACCATTTTTAAAAGAATTTTTAACCTGCATTATTATAATAAATCAAATGGTACTTTACATCAACCTCATAAATTGACACAAAATAGCAAAGTTAAAAATTTTTTAAGAAAAAATATTTTAAGGATTTAGTGTCAAAAATCTCTCATATAATAATTAGTTAATAGATTTGATTGAACAATGTGATCTAACAAGTATTTTTTAAAAAGTGACTAAAAATGCATTATAAATATATGTTCTATTTCTTAAAGTAATTAGCTGCTTGAGCAATTTTTCTTTTTTTTTCTTTTAATTTACCATTAATATCTTTAGCATAACAAGGAAATTTGTAAAGTTACAGAATAGACAAATTTGGTTTTGAAAAATATTTACAAAACGGTTTGTATAATGTATTTCTTAATTCTCATGAAAAATGCAAATGAAAAATTTGTTGATCAAATAAGAAAATTTTATTTTTACGATTAAAAAAATATTTAATTAGAAACTTAAAAATTATTTACATGATGCTATTAGCTAATAGAAACAAGACTGTTAAATTTTAAAATTTCTTTTGAATAAAATTACCAACTAATTATTTTAAAGTACTAAGAAATATCAATTGTTAGTCCAAAGAGAAGCAGATATTAAGGTATGTATTACAACACTAATTTTAAGAGACTAATGACCAGGCTTATAGAGAACAAATGCTAACAGAGAAATAAATATCTTGAGCTTCCATTTTAAATATCTAACGTAAGAATCTCAAGCAAACATCAATTTGTTTTTGTCATTTTTCTTTTTTTTTTATTGAAGAAAATTAGATCATATCAACAATTAGATCAAAATTAACAGTTTCATAACACTTTTTTTACAACATTTTTTCAGGAACAGAATAAAACCCAAACTATACCAAATGTAATATTTAATGTAACATATAACAAAAGATTAAAAAACCAATGATAAGGTTTCACTGGTTATGATTTCAGCAGCATACTTCTATAGACAAAATTAACAGGGACATTTAAATAACAATTTAAATTATTATTGTCATATTACTGTTCATCTTTTCTTTGCTTTATATTTTTTAGGTTTAACTTTTTTCTTAATGCATTTCTTTCCATTTTTTATTTTTGTTTTGTTTTGCTTTGTTTGTTTATATGATTACATTGAAAATGTTTCTGGAAAGTAAGTCATTTAAAAATATATATTTACCAATGATAGAAAATGATGATGTAAATAAATAAAAATGAATTTGAAACAAAACATGATTAAAACAAAACAATAGTTTTGAAAAGAAAATAATATTACAGTATATAAGTATAATAAATCTATAAATATTTCTTACAAAAGATGCTCAGAAATCATTTATAAATTGTAAAACAATAGCATATAATAGATTTACAACACAGACCAAACTAAACTGGTTACTTAATTCTCTACAAATTCATTTTAGCTCAAATTATGATTCCTTTGGACATTAAGTGGGCATAGTTGTCTTTCCTAGCTTTCCTACTCTTTCACATTGCAAGAATCTCCACAGGTGTTAAATACAATCATTTTCATATAGAATGGCAAAGAAAAACATGGACTGGTTGAGGGGTGTAAAATGATTGTCAGATTAATTAACCAGCAATATAGGACCTATGTCTGCTGTTAATACAAAAGTACTATCAGAATAACTGCTATTAATAATGTTTATTAGCCTCATAATTGATAAGAAATAATCTTGTTTCATTACTGATAATTTCAAAAGAAAAATATATAAGTAAAATTCAAGGACAGCAGAATATCCCAAATAATAATAATAATAATAATAATAATAATAATAATAATAATAATAATAATAATATTGATATGACAATTTGATAATCCCTGATATGTCTGAAGATAAAGTATGACATCAAAAAACCAAATAGAGAAATTGTTGGCATGATGCTAAAGGTATTCTTTTTCATTAAATTAATTAATTAATCTTGCTGGTATTATGGTAGCTAATTATTTGTTAATAGCTAGAAACTTCTACTAAGTAATGAATAAAATACTCTGAGTTGTGAAAAGAAAGTTATATGGTTATGACCAATGATTCCATAGCATCCTAGGAAAATTTCAAATAACCCAAGCAAAATGCATGATTGTGGAAAAATTTGAAAAAAAAAAAAAAAAATGTTTTTTATGAGTTGCTGATATTAACCCTAATTGAATTTGAACTATGATAATGGAACAAAATATTGAGAAATCAGTGATAATTTTTGTCTTATAAGGTTTCAGTAATAATCTTTATTTTCACTAAAGCATTTTATAACATGCTTTAGAATCAACATCAAAACTTTACAGAATTGTCAACTGCTTTGTTCAGTAATATCTTACTAATTTCTTTCTTCCATGATGAAATTTGAGAAAGCCTCAATTCCAAATATTTCAGAGATATTTTATGCTTATTATGCCCAAGTTTTACTAAGGTATATTCCAGATGGATTCTAATAAAACATATATGCTTAATAACAGTATGTTATTATACATATATATATGTTTATTAACATATATGCATAATAATATAAAGGAGATTTAATATCTCTTTTATTATATGATATTTCCTTATATAATGTATAATATATCTCCTTTATTATTTCTTTCATAACTAACATGTTTTCAGATGTAGCTGACTACTGATTCTTCATTCAGAGTCAAATATAATTTAATATTTGGCAGGGTGCATTTAGAGTGCATTGATGGTATACACAGTTGGGTAGGTGTAGGTCAACTGAATGGATTTCAAGAGAGTTTGGGATAACACATGTTGCTATCCATGGCCAAAAATGTGTAGAGAGGACTTCAAACTGGCACCATACACAAATAAGTCCTGTATTCTACTGCTGAGTCATTGGTTAACCCAGTAATGAGAATGTCTCAAGTAAATTGTTTTTTTTTTTTAATTTATTTTTGTTTTGTCAACATTAAAAATATGTTCTTTACTTTGTATACATACAATCTATGAAACTAGTAAAGTTATTTTAGTGCTCTTTGCTGTTTCACAACTCAAAGAAATACAAAACACACCAGCAAAGTTAAATTCACTTTCTGAGTAATGATGAACTTAACTTCTACTGCAAAATTGCATTTGTATTCATGGCTTTGTCAATTAAAATACATCCACATTGCTAGCTGGAATGTTATTGCTTATTATTTACATCTAATTAATATACTGATCTACTGCTTGATTAACTAAATTTAATTATATACTACTACAGTCACATTATTTTCTGCACTTTCTTTGCATGAAGACATTTGAAATTAAATTTTGTCTTGGATGTGCTGTTTAAAAAGGTTTGTAATTTAGTATATATTTGTATAAAAACATAGCTTAAAAATAGAAAAAAAAAACAGAAAGGAAATGAAAAGGTAAATAATGTTTTGAACAATTTTTCACAACAATTTGTTTCGAGGTACCTAAGTAATTCTATCAAATTTTTAAATAAATTTCAGTGAAAAAAATATTAAAATTCAAAACAATATTATGTTTAATAAGTTAAATTTCTGCTTTTTGGTTTCACATTACTCCATAGACTTTTCACTGAACATCTGAAAACTTTAGGTTGTAATTTAAACAAAAATATAAAAATAATTATACAACAGCTAAGTTGTTATTTGTTGTTTGAGTAAGGTGTGAATTTGTGCTGCCGCAGAAGATCTGCCACAACATTGCTGTTGGTAGCAGTAGAGAAATAAAATAAAATAGTTTCTAAACAAAGATATTTGACAAACTAAACAAAATCAAATGTTTGAAAGATTTAGAAAATGTTTCTCATCTTATACAGTGATGTTCAATAGTGACGCTGTTGTAGTTGCTAGAGTTGTAGTGGACATATTCACAGTAGTTGTAGGAAGGAAGCTGTCTTCACAGTAGGGTAACTGGGCACCATGATTACATTTTGTAGCATCTTTGAAGTTCACCACAATCATAAGTGAACCAACAACAAATATCAGTAATCCAAAAATTGCAATTAGACCAGGTAGAGTATTACCCCGCGATAGTATGGGCTCTGGACGAAGTTTAATCACACACATTGAAGGGAAAATATAGGCTAAAGGACAAGCTGCTAAAATACCCTGAAAGAGATAGATTAATGTCATTAAGTATTTATCATTTGAAATACAAAGCATTTATGCGTGACAAAAAGAAATCATAATTTTAACTGTGAATAGTTTGAAATTAATTATTGGTTTCTGACAATGGCACAAAGCTGTAACATTCCTTTTTGTTTGGTGAAGGAGGAATAGAAACAGTTTCTTATGAGCCAGTAGTTGATTGGTGCTTATTTTATTGGCACCAAGTGAATGAAAGATAAACCTGACCAGAACAGTATTTCACAGTGTTGACTTTGCCTAGTGCAATTGATTATGGCCTTCAACCCCCAAATTTCAGACCTTGTGCCTCTATCACAAATAAATAATTATTAAAAGCAATCTAATTTCTATTTTGCCTTGAATCTCACAATTTAATGAGAATTCACCTGTATATGGAAATATTGTCTCACCTTCACACACATGCACACACATATGTACATAAAGAGTAAGAGACAAATAAATAGGCAGAGAACGAGAGAGAAAATTAGATACACATTATATGGGATCAAATATTTCAACCATGTTTTCTTAGTTTCTTTTTAACAACATGGTTGTACAACATGACTGAGAGCATTATAGAATAAGAGAAAAATTTGTGGCAAACTGAGAGACGGAATGCAGTTTCAATTTCTGGTTAAAATTACTTCACTTCCTTTATATTTGCAATGTTCTTGGAAAAGAACATTATGCGTTATGTTCCAGATTGCCTAAAATTAAAGGTATAGTTAAAATAATCCACTATTTGCATTATCCATCAATAAAAGAATCCCCCTAACCTATTTATCCAGTCCTTGCTTTCTGATATTTAGTGGAGGGTGCAAGCATGCAGACATGGCTGTGTGATTAAGAAATTTGCTTTGCAACCACATGATTCCAAATTCAATTTCACTGTGCAGCACCTTAGGCATGTGCATTTTGCCATAGTTTCAGTTTAACACCAATGCCTTTTGAATGGAGTTGATGTTTTAAAATGCCAAACATTTTCATTACTAAAATTATTAAAAAAATACAAATATCTCTCAATCCCGTGAAGAACTCATATTTTACTCTGATTTCATAGTGTAAATTAGATGGAAAACAACTTCATGTTGGATAAGATACAAGTCTATCAAAGTTAACATTTCTATGAGCAAGATAAACTGAGGTTAGAAGAGAGAATTCTGTTAAAAAGTTCCAATAATATAACTATAAGAGACATGAACTCATGATGTTATCATTCTCAAATGCAGTGCCTTATCCATTCAACAATTTCACTTCTACAAGTGATTTCATATTTTTTCAATATAAATTATTGAGAATTTCTATTGCAACTTACATTTAATGCTAAAACAATTCCTAAACATTCTGTTGTCATTGAAATAGCTCCAGTGAAACCAACCAAAACTGCTGTAAGTAGCACATGTTTCCAGAGGCAAAGTTCTTCAGTCAGTCCAAGAAACAAATTTTGAACAACCTGAAATATAAACCACAATCAAATACAAAGATTTTCTAGAAATATTAAAGTAATGCTAGAACTTGGGAACCTACTGCTGAAATTAAAACAGATTTTGCAATGATAAGACTATGTGAAAAAATGTTACAGGAAAAAATTACAAGAGAGATTCTTCAAGCTGAGCCATCTAGCAGGAGACCAAGGAGTAGATCATAAACAAGATGGTTGGATAATATCCATGGTTTCAGTTGGTCATGCTTGGAAATTCAGTCAAAAGGTCTAATGATGATTGCTTCTTATAAGGCCTTATGGAGGAGGTGCCTGAGGACTCTACTCCCCATAACCTTCTCAGGAATAGTGGTTGGAGAAGATTGATCGATGGATGGAATTTCTGGCTTAACTTACCAAACTGTTCATTATATTACTCATGCAGATGACTTGGAAGATAAGCTTCATTAACCCATTAAAATTAAGTCTATGACGTGTGAATTATCATTATATGCTACATAGATTATTATTGCTGCTTAAATTACCACTCCACTATTTTACCTTTTTTATATGTTAAATTGTACTGTGAGCAACTTGGTTTTTAGAATAGGTACCCCTATATGCCTGTATGTCATAAAAGAAGACTAAAAGAGTTGGCATCAGGAAGGGCATCTAGCTATAAAACACTGCCTCAGAAACAGTTATCCAACTCATGCCAACATGGAAAAGTAGATGTAAAAACAACAAGGCTACCAACACCACCACTACCAATGCTGATGACAATGCAAGTACATGGTTTGCCAAACTCTTGTTTTCTTCAAGTATATGTTAATCTTTATCTCCTGTCGAGGATTTGAATATAATGTAATATTACTTACTAGATATTGTCTAGATATTGATTTTTCTTCTACAGATAGTCAAAGTTTCAGACTTATAGAGGAAGGAGAATGAGATTAAAAGATATTTTTCAGTGGTATTGGCAATGAAATAGAAATGAAATAGTTATCAGAAGTGAGTCACATACTTAGATAGCTGGGAGCTATTTTAAATTTGTAGTTATAATTTATTAACTATTCATATCAATAAACTACGTCCCTTTTAATCAAATGCTGTTTCTAACAATAATTCCATTAAATTTCTCTGATTCGTTTATTAGTTAGATATCAGATCTTTTTGTTAAAGAGTACTCAGCTTTAGCATAGACAATACAACTAGTTAGTTCTTGGAACTCTAAATCCACAAGTCCTGATTTTATTTGTAGTTGAGACCATTATGTTTCACCCTTAAGAGAGACATAAGCATCACACAATCTCATTTAGATAATTAAAAATGTTTCTTAAATGTGGCACTGTCACTAAATTATGCAAGGCATATATCAGGTATGGGCTAAATATATTGAGGAAAGAAGTATAATGAGATGATGTAATCTCCTTACATAACTGTTGATGAACAAACAATTTTTTGTGAGTTTGTATTAGTGGAATGTGATAGTTTGGTTAATATTTTATTATCAGTAATAATTACTGAACCAAATATACCAAAGCTCATCCATCTCTCTAGCCTACAACACTCAGTTTCACATCTGTAATACAGCCACATTAGACACAGGGTAATATTTTGATACAATTAAAAATATAAAAAAGCACATCTTATATGCCAGAAAATATGGTATCTTTGCTTTTTCACACTTCCAGGTTCAGTAAAATAGATTCCAGAAAGAGGTTTTCGAACACAACCTCAATCTGGTGACTAAAACTAACAGATGAATGAAACAAAATGGTGGAGGTTTGTCTCCTCACAAGTGATATAAACAGCAGTCCATTTTGCACCAAAAGTCAATATGAGAGACATGTCCAAGATGTGGGCTGCATGATGAAACCATCCTGCATGCTTTTGTACACTATCAGAAGCTTTCAGGCTTGATAATCTACGTTGAACATGTGCTGTCACACTTAGGCAGAGTACAGCTATCAGCTGAATCTATAATAAAAACTGTGTCGCCCACTGGACTCTCGAAGGAAGGTGAGGCATGTTTTCTCCTAACAGTGGCAGTGTTGAAAGAGTGTGTTTGGAAGATGAGACTGCAAGGACTCGTGACGGGAACCTTGATCTCTGGCCCCGGATTGCTCACTTTTTCCAGATATCACCTGAAGAGCAAGATAGGGCTGGAGAGGTGTGTTTAAGAAAAGATGGAAGGCTGTGGTAAGAAAGGTGGGTGCAAGTGACCCAGATTAATCTCCATGGAGAAAGATAAAGGTATAGTCGCTGGGCTTTTCGCCCATCAGGGTGAATCCCCACTGGCAAAAAATTATAAAAAATATATTATATTATACTCTCAGAGTGGTTGGCGTTAGGAAGGGCATCCAGCTGTAGAAACTCTGCCAGATCAGATTGGAGTCTGGTGTAGCCATCTGGTTCGCCAGTCCCCAGTCAAATCGTCCAACCCATGCTAGCATGGAAAGTGGACGTTAAATGATGATGATGATGATGATGATTGATTCGTATAATCATCAAAATTTTAAAATTAAGTTTCATTCGAACTCACATTAACATTTATCTGTTTGTTCTGTCTTGTTTGTCCCTTCTGTGTTAGATAATCATTATCTTCATAAAGAAAGCATCTCTCTCTAGAGGTTGGACAAGCATCTATCATTGATAAGACCAAGGAAGGTTGAAATCATGTGACCTGGTGGTCTCAACACTGGAAGTGGCAAGTATTTATCTCCCCACTAGTGATATAAACAACAGTGCCAATATGAGAGTTTCCCCTGATGGTCACTACTGCAGTATAGTTTGTTCAAACAGAACATCCACATTTAAAATTTAAATTACAAAATTAAAATTGATGTAGTTTTCATTGATTTTTACCTCTCTGCATACAAAGCATTCAACTGGAAAGGTCAGCATAATGGTGATTGTATAAACAATCCGTGCTACATTTACTAGGCTGTCATTGTAGCAATAATTCTCAAGAAGATCTCCTGAAATATAAAATGATAATTAAAAGACATGTACATAAAGCTTTCTCAATAAATCAAACTAATTAGATGCATGTGGATTAAATTCTAATATTTTAGCTGTAAATGTTAATTTGAAACAGGAAAGGGAAATTAGCTCATAAATCAGGAAACATTCTAGAATTTCATAAGCCTTACACTTGTCTCAAGAAGCTTCAGAGTATTGTAAATATTCCTGCTTGAATTCAGTAAACAATAAAAGCAAGACAAAAAAATATGATTATACAGGATGGAGCAGAGAGGATGGACGTTTTTGAAAAATTCACAAAATCATTAATTTTAGCTGCAAACAAATTCTATTGATATTAGTGTATTTATATTGAATTAGCATTTGTTAAAATTAAGTGTGGAAAACAACATCCATCATGTGGTATCCGTTTTTATTGATGCATTTCTGAAGGCGTTCTTGGAAGTTGGCCTCCACTCTCTCCAGCATTGCTCTGTTGATTTGGCAAATAGCTTCCTTCAAATCAACCAATGTCCGGGGCTTATGTGCATACACACGTGCCTTGAGGTTTCCTCATAAGAGATAATCCCACATAGACAAATTAGGGGACTGAGAGGGCTAACAAATGTCAGCAAACCTAGAAAGGAGGTGGTCACTGAAGAGAGGGCAAAAATACCCATTGATGCTCTGGCTGTGTTTGCCGTCACCCCATCACACATAAAATAGGCAGACGTTTTCATCATAATTCAGGCACAAAGAAGTTGTTTAACATCTCAATGTAATGCTTGGAGTTTCCAGTAACAGCATTTCCATTATTGTCTTAAAAAAAGTAAGGACCAATGATGGTAGCTTTTCCAACAGCAAACCAGACTGTCACTTTTGGGCTGTGCAGTAGTCTTTTGTACAGTTCTCTCAGATTTTCAAGCACCCAATAATGACAGTTCTGTTGATTTACCATGCCATTGAGATAAAAATGAGCTTCATCACTTATTAACAAAATGAAGTTGTCATTTGCCTCAAAAATTGCTTCCCTCTGACATGTGAAGTTAAGACACTGTGTATAGTCCCATGGTTTCAACTGTTGTCCAATGACCAATTTGTACAGGTGGAAATGCAGGTTTTCATGCAAAATATATCTTACCAATCGATTACTGATGCTAAGTTCAGTGGAATGTCTCCGAGCAGAGTGATTCAGACTCAAAGCTTGTCTGATGCATTCCACATTTTCTAGGGTTTCCTATTCATTAGTGTACCTCATGTACAAAGTGCGTTCACCCAACATCAGATTGTGTTTTGGGTGGGAACAGCCTGAACTCAGTGAATGTTGAAGTGGTGCCAAAACTCACAGTGAACTGCTGTCACAGACTCATTATTCTTCACGTAACTGTTGTAGACAAACACGCGATACTCTATCAACCATAGCGCCATGGCTTCGCCTGAAAACTAAAAAATGTTAAGACACCACGGACCAAATGGTATGCATTAGACATATGTTCCTTCCACTGGGGCTGAGCAATAGCCATTTCAAAAACGTCCATCCTCTCTGCCCCACCCTGTATCTGTAAATAAATATAGAATGCACATTGAATTTGAAATGCTTTTGTTAGTTATCTAACTTTGGACACGTTTTTCCTGTTTAAATTAAATACATTAACTCTATTTGTGAATTCTATAAGAATTCTATATGTGAATTTTATGAGAAATCTCATACTGAAAAGTGTTTTTCCCAGGTAGTCACAGTTATAACAAAGGAGATCATCCTTTCTTCATAATATATGATGAGATTAGAAATCTCATCAAATATTATAAAGAAAAAGATGCATAGAATTCACACATTTAATTATTTTTGTTTATCTATTATGAAGTTCTTGTTATTTTTAGCTGATGGTAATCGTCTAGTACTATTTCATTCTTTTTAGAAATAATTTTTTTAGAAATGATGTAACTAGTGGTTTATAAATTAGAACACTTTACAAAGTGAAAGATAGATAGATAGATAGATAGATAGATAGATAGATAGATAGATAGATAGATAGATAGATAGGCAGATGGACAGTCAGACCGACGGACAGCTATCTCAATCACTAACAATTTTTAACCACAGTTTCTTATGCATCCTACTAATAAAACACACCAGCAACACACAAAAACTTTTCTCCAAAAGCAAATGTAAACTGAAAAGGGAAAATACATCAATGAATATTTATATGTATAGATATAATTTACCAACCCTGCGTGTAACCTGTGAAAGACACATAACCAACAATTCCAAATAGTAAGGTAAAAACTGTTGCTGCTGCTATGCTGGCGTGAGTTACATATCCCCATCTTGCTGTTGTTGGGTTCTCAAGTGATGTGTGTATCATGAAAGTATTGTGATGGCAGACATAAGCTGGAAATAAAATAGAAATAAACATCTTAGCAATATCTTTGAAGAGGCCTGGCAACATAATCTAAACAGACTAGTTCTTCCATTTTTCTTTATGTCAGGTATCTTCTGTTTCTTTGTTTTTCTTTACAGTATGGAAATGATGTGGTGTTTATTAACGATTATGCTTACGATTATAGCAGTAGAAAATAATTTACGAAGTAATGATTTGTTCAGTCAAGTTTATTTTTTCTTCAAGTAGACACTGGAAAGAAATGAAATAAATATAGAAAGTCTATACAGTCAAAACATATTCTTACCAAATGATATGATTCCTAAAGCATCTGTAAAATGTCCATTGGCAAAAGACCATGCATTGGGTGTTGCAGGACTGAGAGAGAAAAAAATGTTTTATGGTTGGTGTTGTTTAATTAAGACATTATATATTCACATGTAAATATTTTTAGATGGTGTATTGCTACAGTATTGTGAAATTTGATAGACACAGTTTACCAGTGTGGAAGTCCATCAAATGGAACACCGTTGCACATACTGTCTGTCTGAGTATTATACTACATGTACTAATAACTGTGGAATATTCAACTACTTACATTGTAATACAATAAATATGTAGTTCTGTCTGAGCACTTAGAAAACTCCTTATTGAGATCATTTACTCTGTGTGTTTATTTTTATTCTTTATCTATTTTATACGTAAACCAAAACAACAGAAATATAAATGTGACAAACTTGACTATTTCTTTGTACATTTTGCCAAAAAAAAATTAATGAACAGCCCTCATTGAGTTTCAAACCTTATTGTGATTCTCATCAGGAGTGTCTACGTTAACTTGACCAATCACAGAGAAACAAGTAGCCAGTCACAGGAAAGGTTTGCCACACAGATTCCTCAAAACTGAGCCACCTAGCAGGCGATCTAGGGGTAGACCATAAGCAAAAAGGTGGGTGAATATCCATAGTCTCAGTAGGTCATGCTTGGGAATCCAGCTAGAAAGTGTGATGATGGTTGCTTCTGGTAGGACCTTATGGAGAAGGTGCCTGAGAACTACCCCCATGAATAGTGTGCGTTGAAAATGGAGGGTAAGATGAGCTACAGCTTTATCATTTTCTTTGTTAAATATTTTGCTTTGATATTTTGCTTATATATAGTGGTGCAAGAAATACATATATTTTTCTGCACCCATTTAATAAGTCCTGTCACTTAGTTTTTCACAAAGTACCATATATATTCATTGTTGTTTCCTGATTACCTCTGTTGGTTTATATGAATTATCTTTAGGTTACAAACAAGCATTATAATAAGGTGCCCATGTACTTCCACCCACCTTCATTTATTGACATATATATCCTGCTATAGCCTACATTTCTTTCTTCTTTTTTTTTTAAAACTAATAAGAGTTCCATAGACAGCAGTAAACGTTAACAAATGGGGCAATTCAGTATATTACATATGGCAATTTCATTATTTTAATGGTTCACAACCTGACAAGAATCTTAGACAAATTTATTTATTAAAGCAAAATGTATACAAAATTAGCAATTTCTTTAATGTAATTTTCCACAATCTGGGAAGATCTTTAGATAATTGAAATTTAGCAATGAAATTAATTATGTAACATGTTAAATTTGGCAGTATATAATAAAAGGATGATTGTTTGAGGCAATTTAACAAATTAGCAAAAGACTGAATAATTTTTAACAATTAAATTTTAATTATGAAAATTGGTAATTTTTTTTACATAATTGGTAAATGACTGTTGTAATTTAATAATTTTTTTTTTTTAATGTTGAAGAATTTTTGGTAAAATGCCTGACAATTTTCAAAAATTAGCAAAATATGGCAAAGGATGAATGTCTGTGACAACTTGGCTCCAGAAATGGTAAAAAGATTCTTATTCAGATTAGCATGAAACATTACTGTTGGCCATTTTACTATAAGTTACTGCTATCTGCTGGATTTTCCTCCATTTGAGATAAAGAGCTCCCATGAAAACTTGTCACATATACATAAGCAAACACTCATACATATTTTCATATATGATTACTCATATACATATCTATATATATCTTTATATTGAAAACTTTGATAATAAAAGTCAATGATGATAACGTTACAAATGACTTGATCTGTAAAGACAACTGGAATTGATAGTGGGAAAATTTTGTATCAGAATATTTTAATACTCACACCTTTGCTGTCATTGTAGGAAGACGAAAAATGATGACTAAGACAACAAAGAATATTAATAACAATGCCAGACCTGCCCACTGAAACAAAAGAGATAGAAAAATTATTAAAGGACACTGAATAAGTATCAATTTTAAAGCTTCAAATATCAAGTTACACTGAAATTATAAATGTGAAAACATAAGAGCACACACATTCTTGAAAGATAAATTATTGTATTTGCTGGTGTTTAAGATGCACTCTTGCAGTAGATGCACATCTATTTTACAAATATATTTTGTGGAAAAATGAATTCAGTATGTTTCATCATACACTTACTGAAAGATATTTTAAAGTGGCTTTGTAGGGGAAATGCACAACTCTGTGCATGTAAATACAATATTGAGACAAAATACTGGAATAAGGTATGAAATCATAAATTTATCCAGTATGTCTGTCAACTTTTAACTAAGCTATAAAGAGAAGAAGTTGTAGGGTGTGATTTGAGGGAGATGTAGCTACTATGTTTTGCAGATCTTGTGATTGCATGGAGACTCATTGACTATTTCAAGACAGTAGGAGAGGTTTGGAGCCAACTAGTTTAGAAAAAACAGAGACTGTTGGAAGAGGTAAAGAAAAGGTACAGTGCAGCAATCATCAATTAAATATTTTATAGAAAGTAGTACAAAATCTGAAAATAGTTAGTATTGTTTATCAGCAAGACTGGCTTCAAGTTTTGGCACAATGCCAGCAATTTCAGGGGAGGGGTTAAGTCAATTAGAACAACCTCAGTTTTCAACTGGTATTTATTTTATCGACTCCTAAAAGATGAAAGGCAAAGTCAACCTTGGCAAATTTGAACTCAGAACATAAAAATAGACAAATACTGCTAAGCATTTTGTTCAGCATACTAACTATTCTGCCAACTTGCCACCTTAATTAGCAAGAAAAATATTAAGTGCTGCAAAAATTTAGAAAAATACAGTGCAATGGTTGAACACTGTGAAAACAATGGACGAGAGGCAATATATTTTCCTAGGGAAAAAGATTTTAGAGGGTTCACTCAATATTCAGGAGTCTAAGATAAGTTGAAAAGGGGACAAAAGATGTTGGCAGAAAATTGTTAGAAGTCACTGAGAAAGCAAGCAATTACATCTGGCTCAAGAGAGAGAATGAGTGGTGCAGCAATAATGAGCATCAAGGGATGGCAAAAACATCTGGCCCAGAGCTATGACATCCGATTCAACAAAGTCCATGCTGGTGTGTGGGAGTTTTGTCGCCTGCATTGGTGAGTAGCCAGTAGGATGTGTATACACACACACACACACACACATAATGGACAACTTTGTTGGCCCAAGATAACAATAAATGGTTATCAAAGAATATAGTTTCATTATTTTGCCTTATATGATGCAACTATATTATAATAACACAAATAATAATTCCTTCTGATTTTGGCACAAGGCCAGCAATTTTGAAGAGAAGAGACAAGTCATCATCTCTAGTACTTGACTGGTACATTATTGTACTGACTCTAAAATTATGAAAGGCAAAGTTTATGTTAGCAGGGTTTGAGCTCAGCACACAAGCAAACAAAAAAACTGCCTCTAAGAATTTTGTCTGATGTGATAAGGATTCTGTCGGCTTGCTGCCTTAATGATTCTAATAGCTTCAAATTTTAGTACAAGGCCAGCAATTTTAAGATTTTAGGGTGGGAACAGTCATTGATTATATTGACCCCAGTGCTTGGTTGTTACTTATTTAACCAATTCTGAAAGTATGACAGGCAAAGGTGACCTTGGCAGAATTTGAACTCAAAATGTAAAGAGCCAAAAGAAATGCTGCCAAGCATTTTGTTTAATACAATAATGATTCTGTCAGCTCACTGCCTTAATGACATATGTAACAATGGTTTCAAATTTTGGTACAGGGTCAGCAGTTTTTGAGGGGAGGGGAAGGGTCAATTACATTGACCTCAGTACTTGACTGATGCTTATTTTATCACCCCTGACAGGATGAAAGGCAAAGTCAATCATGGCAGAATTTAAACTCTGAATATAAAGACAGACAAAATGCCACTAATCATTTTGTCTGGCATGCTAATGATTATGCCAGTTTACCACTTTAATGATACATATATGAATGGTTTCAAATTTTGGCACAAGCCCAGCAATTTTAAGTTACAAACCCACTGCTCAACTGATACTTATTTTATCAACCCTGAAAGGATGAAAGTCAACCTTAATGGAATAACACATAATAATCCTTTCTACTGGAGGCACAAGGTCTCAGATTTGTGGGGCGGGGACTAGTCGATTACATCAACCCCAGTGTTTCACTGGTACTTAATTTATCAACCCCAAAAGGATGAACAGCAAAGTCAACCTTGGCAGAATTTGAACTCAGAATGTAGCAGCAAACGAAATACTGCAAAACATTTCATCCAGCACACTAACAGTTCTACCAGCTCACCGCCTTAATAACACATATAATAATAACACATAAAAGTACCCGTTTGTTGCAGATTTCGAATAATGTCTAATAAAATTACTTCATCTAATGTTCCACTCAAACTAAGCTGACTAAAGTTGCTGAAACAAGTGTCCCATTATTTTTACCTTGTACATTTTCCACAAAGAGCACAAAATGAGAGAGAGAGACTGATCAATAAAATAAAAACACATAGAATAAAAACAAATAAAAGCAAACAAAAATAAATATTTTCCATTGACATTTAACAGTTGGGTTTCACTTAATGCACTTTCTTAACAGCAGACATGCTTCGTAGTTTGATTTCACACTCATCAACATGCTTAAATACCATCTCTTAGATATTTCCTTCTTCATATCGAATAACCTTCTATGCATGCATGGGTGTGTGTATATGTGCATGTGTGTATGTTTGAATGCTTCTTCTATATGCACGTGTGTGTATGCATATATATATTTGTGTGTTGGTATGAGATGTGTGCTCTGTGTATGTGTGTATGTGCATGTGTGTACATGTGGTGTGTGTATTGTCAGTGTGTTCAAATAGACACATGTGTTTGTATCAGTGTGTACATGTGCATGTATGTGTGTGTATGTAGATGTATGTGCATGCATGTTTGTATGCATGTGTACATACACATCAACATGGATGATCTTGTATGCCTACATGTACTTGTTTGTGTATAGTATGCATGTGTGTTTTGTGTGAGAGCATGCATGCTTGTATGCATGTATGCATGCACATGTGACTGGGTGATCTTTTGTACCTGCATGTGATTATGTTTGTGTATGTGTTTGTATGTGTGAGTACATGTACGTTTGTATGCATGTATGTATGCACTTGCATGTGAGTGATCTTGTATGCTTCCTTGTATGTTTGTGTGTGTGTGTGTGTGCGTGTGTGTGCATGTGCTTGTATATGTGTGCAATTGTGTGTGTGTGTGCATGCATGTTTGTATGCATGTCTGCATGGATGATTTTGTGTTATTTGTGTGTGTATATGTATTTATAGGTATGCATGCATGCACATATGTGTACATGATCTTTTGTATCAGTATGTGTTTGTTTGAGTGTGCATATGCTTGTGTGTCGGCATGTGTATGTATGCACAAGTGCATAGGTATATGTATGAGTGAGTGTGTATGTTAATTGATTTCTCTTTTCTTCTCTGTTAAAATAATTTCCCCATTACCATGTTTACTGATTTCAATTGAAATATTTCCGATCTATCATGAAAGAGGAAATCCTTCAAGAAGTTTAGAATGTCATCGGTCTCACTATACTGATAAATAAAACAATCTTGCATTCTGTTGTTGTTGTTGTTGCTGCTGTTTTCATCATCATCGTCTTTAACATCTTTGTTGTCATCATAATTTTTATTCTTGTACTTGTTTATGTTGATGTTTTTCATATTGGTGGCGGTGGTTGGGGTTTATGTGATTAAAGTGTAAGTGTCTGTGGGCGGGATGATGATGGTGGAATGATAGTAAGAGTCTGGAATAAGGAGCAGGGGGATGAGGCTGTAACAGGCAGACGGGGTGCACTATATATAGTAGAGCAGCTTCTTCAAGTTAAGCACATTATTATGAATGGAAATGAGATCCAGTCAATACTCTGAAATGCATGCTTCTTAACTATTCATTATTAAAAAATACTCCTCAAAAGCTAGAAGAGGAAACCAGGATCTAATTTTTAATAGGTTTTTAAAAATTCAAATCAAACCAATTTGAAAGAAAGAAATTGAAGTAATATAGGACCACCTTAATACCTTTTGATACCAACCCACCTCAGACTGACCCTGGCTCCATGATGAAAATTCAGTATCTTAAAGTGAACTTAATTAAAAGGTTTCATAAGTGTCATAATTTATGTTCCAAACACCAGGATAATAATGACAGTGTTACTTTACTAAATTCTTCATTATTTTCAAAACTAATTAAAACAAAAATGTTTTAACAGAAATAGGTTAACAAAAGGGTAAAGAGTTAGATATGTATTTTAATGTATTTTTATCTTCAATTTAGATCATGATCTAAATATTTTATTGATTTAGGGTTTTTTTTCCTACAAAACAAATGTTGTATTAAAAATAGACAGAGTCTAAAAGTTCTGACAAATCAAATATGATGGGTTGTATGGAATATCTGGGAACATAAGATAAAATGTATTTTTTTATAAGTGCCACACATTTGGTATGGAACAGAGAATGAGGTATAAAATGGATTTAATAGTTATCAAGTTAACAGATTATTAGTTAGAACAGTTCATATCCTGCAACTAGCAGTTTGTCATTGTCATCATCATCACCATCAGCATTACTACCCCACCACCACCAAAGTCATTATCACCCTAACTTCCACCTCCACTGCCAACACCACCATATCACTGTTGTCATTGTCACCACCATCATCTTCATCATTGTTGTCATGCCATCATCTTCATCATCATCATTGTTGTTGTTGTTGTTGTCATTATCATCATCATTTTTTTTTTTTCAATGCTGGCATGCTTTGGAAGTGTCTTACAATATTTTGCCACACTTCACAAATACTTTCTCTGTGGCACAAATATCAACAAAGAAAACACCCACCTCTGTTGTGTATTTCTTGCAGTGTGAATAGAATCTCATTTATCATTAAAGAGATTGTCAGTAGTTGATCTAAAAGAATCTTCTCTATTCTGAATTAGTTGTGATTTGGAATATCTCCCATCTGAGATAGAAGTTCTGAGTTGCAACTTGTGGAATTTGCAGTTTCTTTTCATATGCTCCATTTCTGTCATGACTTCTACAACTGAATGTTGTTCCTACCACCATCCACATTACAGCATATACTGGGTGCATTTTAGCATGCCACCAGCACTAGAGAAACTGTCTACAATAGGATAAAAAAAACCTATTGGTTCTTATTCAGAATTACTATCTTCCCAGATTGGTATTCTGTGATGCAGCTGGCAGAGTCCACATCTCCTTTATATATTCTATTTTTGGCAAGGTTTTTATAGCTGGATGCTCTTCCTATCATTGATGTAAGTGTGCACATGTATGTGTATATGTGTGTGTATATGCATTTTTGCTTGTGTACATGTGTGCATATCTCATTTTCTTGGATATACACACATATTTACTCAGACATAAAACATACACACATACATGGGTACAGTTGCTTTCTCTTTATTGCACACACATACAACCACTCTGTAACATGGACTGAATGAATTTTATTGTATCACTAGCATCAGCTCTGCACTAAAGACACTTAATTCTCAATAGCTGAGTCCATCTTGCTGTAAACCACTTTATGATGATTACAGCTCACTGTATTAAGCAGTAAAAGCACTACAAAAGTGCCAAACACTTCATTTTATTGCATAGCCTAATTCAACTTCAATGGTTCAAATTTAGAAAAAAATGGCTTTTTTCTCATTTTACAATATGAAGGTAGAATATTCAGTGATACCTAAAAGACTTGTGCATTGTTGTTCTTATCACCACCCCATCACCAATATCTTATTATTGATATATGATGATCAGATGTCATACATAGCATTTTCAGTCATACTACCACCACTTTCACCGCCACCACCACCTCCTAAAACAACTGCTTTATTGGGGACAGTGAAGATTTTAGGATTGGTACTTGAGTGGTAAATTTTGTGGAAAGACACTGTGAGATCTTTGACAAGAGGTTGCTGTCTGCTCTTACAGAATTAACTGGAGCAAGTAGAATTGAGATTTCTGAGAAGTAAAATGCAAATAATAATAATAATAATAATAATAATAATAATAATAATAATAATAATAATACGAAAAGTGAAGGCTAAAGAGAGGCAAGAAATTGTATGAACACAAACTGCAGAGAGTGACAGAGTCAGAGACTAGCAAAATCCTCTGGGATTTCCCAATCCAAACAGAACAGGTGCTAGAGCATAATAGACCGAACCTAGTAGTGGTGGACAAGGTGCACCACATATGCTATGTAGTTGACATTGCATGCCCCTTTGACCCATGAATAGTCAAGAAGGAAGACGAAAGGATAGATAGATACAACCCTTATAAGTAATGGCCAGGTAAGGGAAAATGAAGAAGGTGAAGATAGTGCCAATTATTATTGCATCCTTGTGAACAGTATTAGAAGGTATCAAGAGGAATATAAAGGAAATCGGAATAAAGTGCCCAGTAGAACTGCTACAAAAGGTTTATCTCCTTGGCACAGTCAGAATAATCAGGAAAGTATTAGATAGCTGAAAAGAATGAATAGCATGGTACTGTAGGCTGCAGGTAGTAAGCCTGCTATGCATGCAAGACTCCAGGAGCACCAACAAAACCTGTGATAGAGAGAAAATAATAATAATAATAATAATAATAATAATAATAATAATACTGAAGCACTGATCTCAGATGACAACATAACAAAAATTGTGAAAGACATAAAAATCATCATGAAAACAGAAAAACAAAACATACTAAAGAAGAAATGGAGAGAAAAATCACTCCATGGTCAATACTCTGCAAAGCTTGACAGAGAAGAAGTGAGCCTAAGTAAAAGCCAACAATGGCTCAAAAACTCTGAACTAAAAGCTGAAACAGAAGGACTGACTCTCACTACACAAGACCAATGTCTGACCACAAACAACTATGAAAGTAAAATAATGAAAACAGACCCCAACACTAAATGCAGAATCAGCAACCTGCACACTGAGACAGTTGACTACATCATCTCTGGCTCTCCACTCCTTGCCAAATCTGAATATGTATACAGACATTACTGAGTAAGTAGTTATATCCACTGGACAATATACCAACACTACAACATAAAGACTAACAAAAAATGGTATAAAGACCTCTAAATTGAAGTATTCAAGACATGGGGAATGAAAGTGAAAACAATACCAGTCATAATTTGAGCATTGGGTATGATAAAAAAAAAGTATGAACAAAAACACAGAAGCTCTACCTAGACCCTCAACACAACACACTTTCCAAAAAATAGCCCTATTAGGAACAGGCCACATCCTACAGAAGACATTATCAGTTCAATAGTATAATCCAAATAAAACAATCCACAAACACAAGAAACACTCTATACAGTAAATATCCAATAAAATATACAACCCCCACAACATATACTCTACAGGCTGGACACCCAACAAAAGAACACAACTCGCATTACACATACAATACATGATACAAATACTAATACAACAAAAGACACAGCCAAACCCTATAACAAAACAAACTGATGCAATACAATACCAGGATGAGTATTGCATTCCCCCAACAACAAAAAAGAACACACAATGCTGTACGCACAGAGGTGTAACAGGTGATGCAGTAGAAATCTACCTGAAACTATCAAATGTTGAATAATAATGATGATGATGATGATAATGATGAGGACGATGATAACGACAATAATAATAATAATGATGATGATGATGATTATAATAATAATAACCCTAATAATAATAATAATAATAATAATAATGATAATAATAATAATAATAATAATAATAATAATAATAATAATAATAATAATAACACAATAGCTGGAAAAAATGCTACGTATAACATTTGGTGGTTATATATCAATAATAACATATTGGTGATGGGAATAGTGATAAGAGCAACAGTAGTTGTTTTTTCAAGTAGCACACAATATTCTACATTCATATAGTAAATCAAAAAGAAAAGCCATCTTCTTCTAAGCTTAACTCACAGAAGTTGAATTTGGCTTTGCAATAAAATGAAGCATTTGATGCTTTTGCAATGCTCCTATTACTTAACACAGCAAACAGTATCATCATATAGTGGTTTACAGCTATACATTTAATGTTCTTACATTATCATTATAATGTTATCAAGTTTCAGTATTTAGAATAAAATAATGGGGTAGGGCACAAGTACTTTACAGGATACATTATTTACATTATTTACACCTTCATCAGGTGTCTTGGGGAAATTTCAAACCTGGGTTCTCATTCCTAAGGTATTTTTCGATGTTGTTGTTATTATTATTATTATTATTATTATTATTATTATTATTATTATTCAGGTCACTGCTTGGAATCAAACTCAAAATCTTGGGGTTAGTAGCCCGCGCTCTTAACCACTACGTCATATGCCCAAAACGTTGTGTTAGCAACAAACAAGATGAGGACAAATATCCGTCAATTGTAAATAATGTAAATAATGTACATAATTCCTCATCTCTTAAATATAAAACTGAATTTATAGGATGTTTATAATAATTTATGAAAATGTCTGAAATTTCAGATCCACCCAATTAATGCCATCATAAAAATAACTAATTAATGCAAACAGAGAATTAAAAATAGTTTAAACATTTATACTAAATCAAATAAGTTTTTGTGAAAAGCAATATTTTCAAAAAAGAAATATATTTTCTCAAACTTTTTGGGAAAATATATATTTTCAAATAAGATAAGAAATTTGTTTTCAGCTCATTAGAAGATTTATTTCAAAGAAAAAGATTTACCTTACTGAGCCTTGCAATATTTCTGTAAAGGGACAATGGAAGAGTGAAAAGAAGAATGGATAAGGCTATGACAAATTGACGATTTCCAAGGACCATGTATGTGACACCTTCTGTATAAGGAAATATTGAAACAATTTGTTAGAAACATTGATTTGAAGATATATGTGTAAGATAAAGGAAAAACAAATAGACTTAATGGGAATGAGCTCAAGGTTAGTGTCATAAGCATATAAACCAATATAACAGGTGATAAAAGTAGAAAAATATATAAAAATGTGTTACATGGAAAGAAATGAAAAGAAGAAAGAGTGGAAGATGAAGAGGTGAAAAAGAGCAAGAAAGAGAGGTGAGATAATAATACAAGATAAATATTTTCAGTTAGTAAATCAAAACGATTTTTAAAATTAGACTGTGTGTGAAGAAGATCTATGGTTAAAGGCATCCCAGCTACAACCCTCTAATCTTGTTTATTAGTATTGCGTATCTAGGACTACTCTATGCAATGGATCCTTCCTTTCTGTAAGATAGTAGAGATGTGACTTAAAAGGAAATATGATTCTTAATTTCTTTTTGTTTCTGATGCAATATATCAAGAACTACAATATTTAGTGTATACTTCATTTTTAAGAATCAAGGGTGTAGTCTAAGAGGAATTTGACAACTATTTCTTGCAAGTCATGAGACTTTGCAGAGACTTTTTCTTTATTTTGGTGGATTAGTTTTGACTACCATCATACTTAGATTGATAGGCCTATGTGAAAGGTAATAGTGTTACTGCATGATACTATATCATTTCTTATTCCATTTCACTCTGTCAGCTCGTGCCTATATAAGAAATCAATATTCTCTTAAGTATTCTTTTTATTTATATCAATCTTTGAATTGAAATGTGACTCAAATATGCCTGACAATGAGAATAGTAAAGGCAATACAGTCAAATTTAAATAGTGTTTAACATTTGAAGTCTAGAAAAACATACATATAAACATATACAGATTGATAAAACAAAACAATAAAAGAAAGTCCAAGATTATATTTTTCATTGGTAAAAATAGAGAAAATTAGTTGTAATGAGATGTGGATGAAATATAAATACTACCTAGAAAAGGGTTTTAGTTGTTGCTATATAGGTACTTGGTTTCTAAAATAAATCAATGTTGCTTAGTACTTTGCTGTTTCTATTTAAAATTGTTTTATTAAGAAATATATTCCTGCAATGTCATTACCTCATTATTTTATATGCATTTATTTCTTTTTCCAGAAATAAAAATGAAGCTGACATAAAGAATATTCTACATTTCAACAACTAAGCAATTTCAAATATATCACTGTTGAAAACTTCCAGTATTACTGTTTTAATTAAGTGGTAAGAATATTGGATCAAATGCCTATCGATTGGGAATAATACTATAAAGGGTACACATTTTGAAGAATCGTGAATTTTTCACTGTTCTTTAAAATAATTATTTTCTGAGTTACAAAAAGTTTTAGGGTGCTAAACTTTATATGACGTGTAAGCCACATAATGCTATGCCATTGTTGAGATGTGAACTCACAAACAAGACCTCAATGATTTGTTTATTCAGTCATTATATCTTACATGTTTCAAAAAAGAAGGAGAGAAAATATGTTGCCAGAAAATAGTTGGAAGCTGCTGAGAAAGCAAGCCATTACATCTAGCTCAAGAGAGAGGATGAGGGATGCAATAGGAACAAGCAATAAGGATAGTAGAAACATTTGGCCCAGAGTTGCTACACCCAACTCAATAAAGCTTGTACTGTTATGTAGAAGTTTTGTTGCCTATACTGGTGGGTGGCCACAGGCAGCTCAACTATCACTTGCAGAGTTGCTTTGCCACCTAATTAGATATTGACTCCTGCATTTAAAGACTAAGTAGACCACATAGTTGTTTACCCTAATATTTTGTTTGAGGAATATATTTTCCTTTGCTTATACATATTGATTTTGAATTTTGGCACAAAGCCAGCAATTTTGAGGGATGGTGTAAGTCGATTACATTGACCTCAGTGTCCAACTGGTACTTATTTTATCGACCCTGAAAGGATAAAAGGTAAAGATGGCCTTAGCAGAATTTAAACTCAGAATGTAATGCTAATGATTCTGCCAGTTTGCTGTCTTGCCTTGCTTATACATATTAATCATCAGATTGGTATGGGTTTGTTATTTTCTGATTGAAGAAACTTACCTGCACCAGTGAGTTCAGCAATTACTTTTGATATACCATCTGCTACAATAACATTGTAGCTTACCATTGCTGTTAAAATATTAAATTTAAAAAACACAAAATTTTAATAATTGTTAAGTAGAGTAGGGAATGAAGTCTTATAAAACTTAAAAACAACCAATCAAACTAATTACCTACTGCATTCATTTTCTCAGTCTCTGCAACCTAATAAGGCATCTGGTCCTGATTTTTACTATTTAATTTTAATGAATGTATGGCTTGATATCAAATATTTCTTTCCTCGTTGTAAACAAGTTTCAGTATATGCAAATATATTGATAAATGCAATCATTACATTTCTTATTCATCACAACAACATTTAATTTTATGTTAATGAAACTATGAAGAAATGTATAATTAGTGGCTGAAATTGTTTTTGTTCTTTCTAATTTTCTTTAATTTAAAAAAAATGCAGCTGCAAAATTGGAAAGTTCTGAACCAAATTAAAATATTTAATACTATTTCTAATAGCCAAAATAAATTGTTAATTATATACAAGTTAATTTCTTGTGGAGTAATTTTCATTAGGATTGCTTTTAATCATTAAAGAAATCTGTTCTCAATGATTCTTCCATCACAGTTATTTTATAGATAAACATCATTTTTATGTTAATCATCTTGTAATGAACAAGCAGTAGATATTGCATAGTGGCTTTTATGTTGTTAAGTCCAGGTCAGGCCTGATTAAAGAGACTTACAATCAATGAAATTCTGGCCATGACTATCTTGTCCTTTGTGTATTATCTATGACTGTAGTACCTTTGTCATTTACTTTTTAAAACTGTAGTGTACATTTGATGACAATTTGACCATTATATCTTGCAAGGTGAACAACTGTATAGAAGCCCTCCTATTAGCTCTTGATGACTTGTTGGTGCTTTTTATCTTTTGTAATGGAATAAGAAGGTAAATTTACAGAATAGATAGAGCAATGAGTTTAAAATATTTTATAATATTTCGTTACAATATTGTTAAATTTAAATCATGTTGATTTCAATTTTGCTTTCCATTCCTCTGAAGTGGATGAAATAAGTACCCATTTTATACTGGGAGTTGATTCACTCAGTCACACTCCAGCCCTACAAGTTTGTGAACCAAAGTTCTAAATCATTACATGAATGCTAGTACCTTTGTCATTTATGTGATAGCAGTTGGTTTTCTGATCAGACCAAGGAAAATATGTTTCTATGGGTTTTCATATTGTTGATACTATCAGTCAGTCACTATCCCTGGCAGAGAAATCATTGTTTCTCAGGCATGGTTTGTGGTAAGATGTTTGCTTCCTAATCCCACAGTTCTGGGTTCAGTCCCACTGCATAGCACCTTAGGCAAGTGTTTTCTACTATAGCCTTGGGCTTACCGAAGCTTTGAAAGTGGATTTGATAGATGGAGGGTGAAAGAAGCCTATCATATATATATATATATATATATATATATACACACATACATACACACTGGCAGTGCTACAGCATGGCCACAGCCTTAGGGCTGAAATGTAAAAAAGAATGTGTGTGTGTGTGTGTGTGTGTGTGAGTGTGTAGAAGACACATGTCCAAGGTGCCTTGCAATGGGACTGAACTCAAAACCATGTGGTTGCAAGGAAGCTAAGCATCTTAACCACATAGCCATGACTGCACTTTATTCCATATTTTCATTGACCACCAAAACGGTGAAAAGTAAAGTTGACCATGGCAGTATTTGAATTTGGAGTGCAAAATTTTGAGAGAGATTTAGCTCTATTTCTAGCAGTTTCAGAGACCACTCAGCAGCTCCTTTTCATGACTCAGAAATATAAATAAAAATGTTGTAGTTGATGTAATACTAACATTAGCTATCTGTTTCAAAAGGCAGTCTAGTCATGACCATACTATCTTTTTATGGCAACAGTGTTTTAGGCAATACAAAATGATGTGATTTGAGAGATTTAATTTCTGTTTCTAGCAGATTAAATGACCATGTAGAAGTTCACTAGTTAGAAAAGACCCATATGTTGTTATATGAGCTGATGTGATGCTAACATTTGCTGTTTCACACTTAGTAATTATTTTGACCTTTCTTCAATGTGGAGTTTAATTTGTAGAGAAGACTTTTATTCTTGCTTCAACAATCAGAACAAGACTAGGAAACAGGAAAACATTTGATAAAATAACACACAAAAAAAAAAAAGAAAAACAATAATGGCCATGACATTTTTTAAAATCAAAATTATGCTTTAATTCTGACTATTGTACCTGTACACACACACATGCACAATATATGTATATCCCACTTCATACATATTCACTCACATATGTATGTATGTATGTATGTATGTATGTATGTATATATATATACATACATATATATATATATAGTTTTAGGGAAAAGAACCAAGGTTCATGAACTCATCAATGAAAATCCACTGTAAAGCTCAATTTAATTTTAATTTTTTATAAATTGATTTTAATTGAGTTTTTACCTGTAATTTTCGATTTTGTCCCTAATATTATTATCATATATATATATATATATATATATATATATATATATATATATATATATATATATATACAGTGGTTGGACAAAATAATGGAAACATCTAGCATCATAGCATCATAATTTTTAAATATCTATAAAACCTCAAAATCTTGTTTATTTTTATGTTTTTTGATTTATTATTAGTATTGCTTAATATGTTTTCCTAAAATTGCTGTTTTTTTTTTTTCAGATATCGTAAGAGAAAGTAATTAAAATTTATTAAAATGACAGATCTATCACACTTTCAAAGAGATCAAATTGTCAGTGCTTGTGTAGCAGGTGCTAGCGTAATGAAAACAGCAGAAATGTTTGGTGTATCAAGAACTAGTCTTGAAAGTAATGACAGCCTTTGAAAAAGAGGGAAAAACCTTGTCGAAACAAATCTCCGGAAGAAAACCAAAACTTTCAGATAGGGACTGTTGGACTGTGATGCGAATTGTTAGAAAGGATCACAAAAATACAGCTCCCAAAATTACTGCAGAGCTTAATGACCACCTTGAGAACCCAATTTCCACAAAAACTGTTCGCTGGGAGCTGCACAAAGCCAGATTTCGAGGGAGGGCTGCAATCAGAAAACCACTACTTTCAAAGATAAATGTTGTAAAGCATTTAGAGTGGAGTAAAAACCTACAGAATTGGTCCCTAGAGCAGTTGAAGAATGTTATTTTCTTGGATGAGTCATTCTTTACCTTATTTCTGACCACTGGCCGAATATACATGTGGAGACAGCCAAAAAAAGCATTTGATCCAGACTGACTTCTTCCAACTGTTAAACATGGAGGAGAATCTGTGATGATCTGAGGGGCTATATCTCGGAAATCCACCGACCCAATGGTTTCCCTTCATAGCAAAATTAATAGTCAAGGCTATTTAAGCATTTTATCTGGTAAAACTCATCCTATGGTTGCAGAACTGTTTCTGGGGGAAAAGCAATCTTTCAGGATGATAATGCACCAATTCACACAGCTAAAGTTGTTACTGAATGGCACAAGGAACATTCTAGTGAAGTTGAACATCTGGCCACCACAGTCCCCAGATCTCAATATTATTGAACATTTATGGTGCATTTTAGAAAAACAAGTGAGGAGTCGATATCCTCCACTATCATTATGACAAGAAATAGAGACTGTTTTAGCTGAGGAATGGACAAAAATTCCTTTGGAAACAATTCAAACTTTGTACGAGTCCATACTTCATAGAATTCAAGCAGTAATTACTGCCAAAGGTGGTCCTGTTCCATATTAAAATAAATTTGTTTGAAATTTTAAGGTGTTTCCATTATTTTGTCCAGCCCCTGTATATCGCTTTTACTTTCTAAAAAACAAAATTATCCTTTTTATCTTTTATTAAAATTGAAAAATCATTTTATTGAATATTTTAAATTTAGAAATACATTACATAAAAGTTTTATTTCAATTATCCAGAAAATCAAAAGCAATACTTCGGTCTGAAAATTGTTAATGATATTTCGGAAGAAATATTTTTAGTGTTTGAGTCATTTTCAACGTTTATCTAGTAAATTAATTAATTGATTTATCAAATAATATATTAATGCATTCATGCATTCATTATACTTTTTTATTCTTTTCTAAATAAAACATCTATTTTTTTCACATTGGCTCCAAGCCATAAATTTAAGATTAGATCAACTTATTATATATTTTATGAAAAGCAAAGATGACCTTGGCAAAATTTGAACATATTCTTTCATAATTAATAATAATAGAATAATTCTAGTAACTCTGCAATAATTATTATATATCAACAATGAGCAATATTGATTTAAACTATTGGTTTCTTTTGACTTCCTTGTAGTTCAGCATTACATTGTACATTTGTAAACCATTGGATAGTTCTAGTAATATTTTGGTTTTTATTTTGGGAAAAGGTTGCAAGCCCTTTGCTAAATCCTTTGCCCTTAGTGGAGAAAGAGACACTGCGAGAGTTCCCCAATGATTCCTCACAGCAGAGCAGAGACAATTCAGAGAGAGGTGGGGAGTGATTTATTAATTAAATTTATTTATCAAAGGAGGAAAGATAAAAGAGTTGACCTTATTAGGATTTGAACTCAGAAGGTAAAGATAAAAAAAAAATTAAACGGCATAGTTCTTAAACAACTCTGCCAATTTGTCATCCATTTCTTTTGACTTAACAAGAGGAAATGTTGTGTTGTGATGTTCATGTGTATTTCAGTTGTGAAGTAAAGTGACTTCTCTTAGAATCAACTGTGGTCACTTAGAATCAACAACGACCACTTGTCTTGACATCACAGGATTGTTGTAAATGAATGCCCTTTGTTTCCAAGTTTCCATGAAAACATGGCCAGCCACAACAAACTATTATTTTACGTGGAAACAGCTGAGGGATGGTGACAGGTAGGCGTTTGGCCATAGAAAATCTACCTCAACAAATTCCATCCCACCCATGTGAGAATAGAAAAGTGAATGTCAAAAAAAAATAACAAACAAATGATATTGATTTGTTACATAAGCATGAGGACAATATTTGTGAGAGCAAAATGTCCCCAATTGAATCCAACCCAGTAAATTACTGGTACACAGTGCCATCTTCAGACTTATGGGTCTAGAGGCTCAGTACTAATCTTTCTATGTTGTAGTTTGTTGTCAATACATACATACTAAAGGGGACCAGTGCATTGATTTGCCTAGGGCCTACAATGCTACTAAGATGGCCCTGCTGGTACATATTATATAAACCCTGGACAGATGAAAGGCAAGATCAGTATTGAATGGATTTGAAGTAAGAATATCATACATAGATAATAAAACTTAATACTGTAAGGCATTTCGTCAAGCAAACTATTGATGAAAGCTGTGAGGTAAAAATGTTTGTAATATGTAATTCCAGTTTGTTCCTACTGCATGACATCTTACTCAATTGTCTTCTATTATAGCCATGGGTTAATCAAAGACTTAATCTATTGCCTGGCTCTTGGATCGTAAAATTAATCTGTTGTCTAGTTTAATATAACCGTGGGGCTACGGGCCATTTTTAGGGGCACATTTGAACCTGGCTCCTGGTCTATGTATAACCCACGAGTTGCAGTTCTTCTTTTCATTCTTTCTCAACAGTCTTGGAGGTCTGTGAAAATGTCATGGCTACCAGTGACTAAACCTTTAAAAGAAACTAACTTGTAAAATTTACTGTTTCTGCCAGCTGAACGCTTTCATATTCAAATAATAATTTTATCCTGAAGTGCTTACAAGCTTCTAACCATACTTCTTCCCCAATATAAAAAAGTGTTACTCACAAATAAATGGAAAAAGAAACTGCAGCAATGTTAGAATGTAGAATCCAGGACGTCCAAAGGAAGCTTGCACAACATCCTTCAAGACAGATGAAACAAATAAATAAATAAATAAACGAATAAATAAATAAGAAAGGGAATATGTCAATCAAAATACTGTATAATTATATTAACAAACAATGAGTAATTAAATCTAATTACTTCTGAACTTTTGCATACTAAGATCATGTTTACTGCTTTAATATCAAAATATGCAGATTAATTCTGTTAATGAGATCATGACATTTCCAAATTCAGCAAGGGAACTCAATCAATTAGTTGGCATAGTTACCCTTTTTCTTTTTAATTATATAGCGTTGCTATTATGTTAAACTGTCATATGTTCAAATTTAGCCAAATGCGGTTTTTTTCAATATTTATTTTTGCATGCAATAGCCGATTCTTTTGGTCAAACTATCGCGTCTCTAGCTGCTTCAGATGTCAAGATAGCAAAAATGGTTTTGCTATGGAATGATGAAACTATTTTTTTCATTTTCGGAAAATGCAAAATTTTAGACTTACGACACTTGCATAATAGCAACAATATTTAGTTTTTGCAGTCTACTTTGAAATCCTGTCCAGTCATTGAGCTGTTCATGTTTGAAGGACATGGGTAAATCTCATTTTGTTTGGGAAACAAGTAAGAGTTAGCAACAAGAAGAGCTTTCAGTAATAGAAAATTTGCCTCAATGAATTTCGTCTGACCCTTCCAAGCATGGAAAGCAGTTATTAAAATGAGTCCCCTGAGCAACCTTCAATATTTTCTATCCAAAAGGGATTTTTACCCAATATTTACATGCTGTTATTTATAGCTTTATGTTTTGAGATCTACTGTTTCAAAAATGAATTATTTCACTTTCTCTTGAAAGTCTATAGATTCTTATGATATCAACAGCAAACAATTCTCACTGGTAAAAATAAAGTTTCTAAAATGGATTGAATTTGAGGGATTGCTCCAATGGTTGAACATCTGTCATGCTTAAAGATGTTGGTTTAAATCTCATGGGTAGCCTTCAACTTTTTCTATACAAAAAATGGTTTTTTCAACCCAATATTTACAAGTTATTTTGGAGTCTTTATGATCACACATCTATTGGCTCAGTGATTAGGGCATTGGGCTAACAATCATGAGGTAGTGAGTTCAATTCCCAGACTGGGTTGTGTGTTATGTTCTTGAGCAAGGCACTTTATTTCATGTTCTTCCAGTTCACTCAGCAGTAGAAATGAGTTGTGACATCACTGGTGCCAAGCTGTATCAGCCTTTGCCTTTTCCTTGGTGTGGAAAAGGGAGGCTGGTGTGGAGAGGGAGGCTGGTATGCATGGGTGACTGCTGGTCTTCCATAAACAACCTTGCCCAGACTTGTGTCTCGGAGGGTAACTTTCTAGGTGCAATCCCATGGTCAATCATAACTGAAGGGGGTCTTTAGCCTTTCTCTCTCTCTCTCTCTCTCTCTCTCTCTCTCTATGTATACACACACACACACACACACACACACACACACACACACACACATGAGTTCAGTATTATAGGGACAGTGTGTCTGTGTGATTAACTTTGCTTTGAAACTACATGGCTTCAGATTTGATCCTACAGTACAGTACCCTATACATGAAACTTCTGTCATTGCCTGAAATCACCCAAAGAACTTGGTAGACCTAAACGATGTAGTAGTTCACTAGAGGGACCGTTACTGCTCTTCAGGAGTAAACTTAATCAGTTACAAAGTTCAATGACACTATCAGGCTCTTCAGTGGAGCCTACTACTGCTAATCTGCTGCAAGAATTCTGGTTGTCTACCCCTGACTGAGGATGAATTACTCCCTTCTTCTTATCAGTCTTGAAGGCCTTGAAAGATATGATGGACACTGCCCTTTCTCATCTGACAAAGTTATGTAAAAATTAAATTAATAAATATAAAATTCTAGTTTCTATTTAATAAATAACTGAATTTTGTAAGTATAAAGCTTTAAATACTCAGTACTAATTATGTGAAATATCGTTGCATAATAATTAGAACTATTTTAATGTATAAAATTGATTATATAAAAAAGCATACTTGATATGTGGAACCTCCAGACAGTTTTCCACCATCAATTAAAAGCAAAATGGCATAATCTGAAAGAGAAAGACAATATATAGTTACATATAGATATATAGCTATATAGATAGATAGAGAGGGAGCTACATACATATATACATGCATGCATGCATACATACATACATACATACATACATACTTACATACATACATACATACATACATACATACATACAAACATACATACAAAGAAATATACATATATACTTCTGCACATGCATGTGCACACACACAAATCAACACATACAAACACTTATAATTATCATTCATAAATATATACACATATATATGTATATTTATATATATATGTATAGATGTATGCATGTGTATTTACATATATATATATATATATATATGGCTGTGTGGTAAGTAGCTTGCTTACCAACCACATGGTCCCGGGTTCAGTCCCACTGCGTGGCATCTTGGGCAAGTGTCTTCTACTATAGCCTCGGGCTGACCAATGCCTTGTGAGTGGATTTGGTAGACGGAAACTGAAAGAAGCCTGTCGTATATATGTATATATATATGTATGTGTGTATGTGTTTGTATGTCTGTGTTTGTCCCCCCAACATCACTTGACAACCGATGCTGGTGTGTTTATGTCCCTGTAACTTAGCGGTTCGGCAAAAGAGACCAAAAGAATAAGTACTAGGCTTCCAAAGAATAAGTCCTGGGGTCGATTTGCTCGACTAAAGGCGGTGCTCCAGCATGGCCACAGTCAAAAGACTGAAACAAGTAAAAGAGTAAAAGAGTATATAAAGAATAAAATGTTTTGAGTGGTACAACAATGTACTATAATACAAACATTGAGCTATATACCTGTTGTAATTTAACCATCCCTAGCCTGATAATATTTCAGAATAAAATTCCTTCCTCAGATATCCCTAGGAATTGATGGAGTCGCTGCTATATACTCTCATGTATGTATATATATATATACATATATATATATATTGGAAAAAAGTTGTCAGAATTTTAGAAAAAATTTTTTAAATTTTATTATATCTTCATTTTCACATTAACATTTTCGTTCGTCTTTCAAACTTGTCAAATGCAATTCTGTGAATATACAGATATCTTGCTTATTTATATAACACATGTTTTGTGGGGATTTTGTTTATAAGAGAACATTGTTTTTGTTTTGCTTTTTTGTGGGGTGAGGCTTTGGGGACAATGGAAGATGGATAGACAGATAGATAGACAGATAGATAGACAGACAGATAGACAGACAGATAGACCGATAGAAAGATAGATAGATAGATAGATAGATAGATAGATAGATAGATAGATAGATAGATAGATAGATAGATAGATAGATAGGAGATGTGGAACGTGTAACAATACCAACAACTTCAAGTACATAGAAAGTGGTTCCCACATAAAGTTCAAGAGCAGATCCATTTTTAAAATAAATGCAGATATGAACTGTAAAACAAAAAAAATCTCATATACTGCATTACCTGCCTAAACTGTAAAGAAAATTACATTGGGGGAAAGAATAACTCCCTCTGCCAATGTGCAAAAATTCACAGGCAACATATCCGACAAGAAGAACTACGAAAGATTCCATTGAGTAAACATCTAGAAATATGTGGAGATGGAAAGTTCAAAATCTCTCCCTTTTACAAATGTACACGGGACGATCCGCAATACTGAAAGGCAATGGAACTACACTTCATAAAAAGATTCTCTCCGAGGTTAAATGTTTGAAAGAGAAAAAAGAAAAGCAAAGAGTACGTTTTGTATGTATGTATATGTATATATGTCTGGGTATGATATGATATATATATAGTTATTTTATTTTACTTACTAATTGATTTTATTTACAAATATTATACTAATGTATTCTCATACAGAACTACACCTTACCAAAAATAAATAAATAAATGTATGACAGGAATATATTCTAAATATAACTCAAAGAATATAAAAACAAAGGACTAAAACAGAAAGGAGAAGAAAACATTTTTTATTATTTATTTTTTTTTTTTTATTTCTTATTCTCTATATTTTCTTTTTTCTTTCTTTTCTTACCATCCTTAGAAACCATTTCAAAACAATGGTGTAAGTAGTAAACAAGTTTTTACTTTTATTTATTTATTTATTTTTTAAATTTTGACAGTCCTTAAAAAGACCATTTCAATACAATGAAAAGTGGTGGATAGGAAAATGAATAGCCCTTCTCTCTCTCTTTTGTCCTATCCATCTATCTATCTATCTATCTATCTATCTATCTATCTATCTATCTATCTATCTATCTATCTATCTTTCTATATGTCTGTCTATCTATCTGTCTATCCATCTTCCATTGTCTCCAAAGCCTCACCCCCCCAAAAAAAACCAAAAAAAAAACAATGTTCTCTTATAAACAAAATCCCCCAAAAACATCTGTTTTATATAAATAAGCAAGATATCTGTATATTCACAGAATTGTATTTGACAAGTTCAAAAGATGAACGAAAGCGTTAATATGAACATGAAGATATAATAAAATTTAAAAAGTTATTTCCAAAATTCTGATGACTTTTTTTCAATATTCAATTCTGTACATCTCACTCTCTCTCTTTCTCTACACACACACACACACACACACACACACACACACACACACACACACACACACACACACATACACGCACATATGCATATATGGGTGTGTGTATCAAAATGTATTATATATATGTATGTATGTTTGAATATGTAAGTATGGTCAAGACTGGTAAAATATTACTTAATATTAAAGGAAAAGTCTTATGTATGATTGTAAAAGCTAGCATTTCACATCAGGTTATTCAAATTTCATGTTAGCAAACCTCAGACTATATCTAAAGTGCAGTATAAGTGATCTGTTATGCAGAATATACAGGGAAGTGTTGCAGAGAAAATCTTTTAAGAGAAGCAGAAAAAATAGGGGGAAAATAAAATAAAAAATAAAAATGTTAACTAAAAAAAAATCATGCATTTTTGTAAAGAGTGAAGTGTGTGTTAAGAGGAGGAAAATCTTCTGTATGCTTATGGGCTGCTTGACCTTTCAAACTAAAACTGAGACTGATAAATTATAAAATTTTCTATATGTATACATATATACACACATATGTGTGCATATATATGTATGTATAATTAACAAAATAAATATACATACATATATATATATAATATAAATAATATATATATATATATATATATATATATATATATATATGTATGTATGTATATATACATAAATATATGTACATATTTACATATATATGCATATATGGGTACAGGACGTCATAAAACGTAAACAACATGAAATACGAAAACAACATAAAATGCGAAATATGAAAACATGGAATACGAACTTTCTTTTGTGAACAACAAAAGAAACAAATGGAAAAAAAGGCAAATACTATAAAGAACGACTCTTCATCAGTTGTTGGCTGTTTTATCTACTCCACATTTCGACCAATTACGAAATATACAATATATATATATATATGTAATATACATGCATATATATATATATATATATATATATATATATATATATATATATATATATATATATATATATATATATATATATATATATATATATATATATATATATATATATACATACATATATATATATAAATATATATCTGTGTGTGTATGTGTGTGTGTGTGTGTATTTACGCATGAATGAGTACATGTATTTGAACTATGTTTGAGCTCTATGTTATGGTTTGATTTGATCAATGTTACTTATATTTCATACACATTATTCCAACTTACCTGATGCAAGTGCAGCTACTAGGATTATTATTATTCCTAATCCAATTCCAGCTCGCTTCAGTGCATAAGGTACTCCTGAAAATAAAATTCATTAAAATATATTACAATAATCTTAATTTATAAACATGGAAGTCATCATCATTATCATCATCATCATCATTTAACTTTTGCTTTCCATGCTGGCAAGGGTTGGCTATCAGGGACCTGTCCAGGCTCCAACTGTCTGTTGTAGCATGGTTTCTCCAGCTGGATGCCCTTTTTAATGCCAACCATTTAACAGAGTTTGCTGGGTGCTTTTTTCTAAAATTTGTTTATTCTTTTATTGATTTCAGTCATTGAAACGCAGCCATGCTGGAATGGTTTCTAATCATTTATTCCAGCCTTGATTCTTTAACTGGTATATATTTCAACATACTTGTTAGATATGAAGTTTAATACTGTCATTCTCAGAAGGGAAGATAACTCAATTGGGTATAAATACTGCAAGATTTCATCTCAAATGTAACATCTTTCATTGCTTGTTGAAACAAACACACACATGACATACAATTTCCCCTCTATTAAATTTCATTTACAGTGTCATTTAATCAGAATATATAGCAATAGACACTTTCCCAATATGCTGCACAGTTGGATTGAACCCAGGACCACAACTTCTTTATCTCACAGCTTTGACTATATATTGGAAAATGCTATAGTCATGTAGAAAATCTTCTTCTTAGGTCTGCCGGTGCCTTTGAGTGGCACATTGAGCAGTCAGTAATCACCAATTATCTGCCTCTGGCCAGCCAGTATACTTCTTCCCAGGTGATGTTCAGTATTCAGTCTGTGTAGGTCTTCTTTGAAGGTACTACTCTGTGTCTTCCTTGGCCAGTCTCCTTTACTCTTACCTTTCAGTGGCATCCAGCCCATGGCTGTTTTGGCTAGCCTTCCTTCTGGCAGTCTTAGTATGTGTCCATTCTCATTTGTTGAGTATACAGACAAAAACAAAGATGATTTCAACTCTGTTTTCATAGGCAGCATATGTGAAATATAGTTTACTGAAAGCTTGCTTTTGTAACATATGGCTGGAAATGTTTGGTGGCTTCTAGTTTGTGGCTTCTCACTTTTGAAGTTCATTCTTAATCAATCAGGATATCTATAGAGCATAAATAAAATAAGTTTCAAAGAGCCATATCTATAAATTGAAGCCAAATCTACAAACAAAATTTGTTAGAAAAAGGCAACTATGTTTTTCCTCTTAAAAATATCATTATGTTTACATTTGCAAATGTAACATCTGTTGTGTTTGTATAAATCATTTTTATGGTATAAAACTGGAATATTATAACAGAAAATATATAACTGAAACATTGGCTTCAAATTTTGGCACAAGGCCATCAGTTTCAGGATAGGGCTGAGTCAATTACATTGATTCTATTTTTTTTTCCTCTCACAAAATCGAAGTTCCACAGTTATTCAATATCCTGCTAGAAAGGTCTCTACATAAAATGGGCATAAATATATTTAAGAAACATCTGAAAAGTCTACAATCTGAGATCCTTGATTGACCGACATCATGACAAGAAATAAATGAGGGCAACAGTATAAAAATCTTTCATTTGCCAAAAATCAAACTACAGAAAGAGGGATGTAAAAGCAGTAGCAGCAGTAATAATGGTGCTCCAGCATGGCCGTAGTCCATGGGCTGAAACAAGGAAAAAGAATAAAAACAAATGAGAAATTAGAAGTGAAACATGTCCTGCAATCTCAAAAAAAGGGAAAAACAATGGAAAAAAAAGTGATTCTGGCTTCCCTGTACATAAGAAAAAGATGGAGTGGTCAAGGTTGGAATACTTTTGATCATATGTCTGCTCATTCAGGGAAGCCTGGGGCTAAACAATAACAACAACATTTTAGGATGATACCAAGGCCCTAACAATTGACAGATTTCTGCATTCACCTTCAACAAATGGAACAAACTTTCAGAAGCTAATATACTTACAAAGGCTCAGAACATAAATGCATATAACATAACTCTATATAATAATAGCCAATATAAATGTTGGTTGGTTGGTTGGTTGGTCGGTTGACTGATCAATCTCTCCATTGTATAGAGAGAGGGAGAGAGAGAGTGAACAAGAGAGAGAAACAGGGTCAGTTAACATACCAAGTGCAGGAGGAGTGCACATACTAGGCTTAGTGGAAGACAATGAGTGAAAAAGTGCTAAACACAGTCAGAAAGAATCCTAGAGCTAGAGGAGAAGAAGGAAGAAGATGATGACAACAACAATAACGGTGAAAACAACAACAACGATGACAAAGGCTTTGCAATAGTTAATATTTATTGTCATGACTATTTTCTTTTGATGCTTTTCAAGTAAGCTGTTCATTAGTAAAGTTTTTTTTTCCATTAAGCAGAAAAGTATTCACTACTTTAAAGCATTTATAAACCATACACACACACACACACACACACACACACACACACACACACACACACACACACACACACACACACACACACACACACACACACACACACACACACTCATGGTCCTTTGTTTTATTTGATGAAAATGACATTTACAAGATGATTGATTTATTCTATAAATGAACGATAAGTATAGAGCAAACTCAAAAAGTAAATTAAAATGGTAGCCAAATTAAAATCATAACAAATTTGTGAAAGACATGAGAATAATACCTTGATTTAAATAGGTTTGAGGTCATACTGATGCAAGCTTTTGTTTTGTTATTTGTAGTAACATGACATTAATATACAATCCTTAGATGTATTTGGAATCTAAAGGGTATTGGTTTTGTTTATTGGTTTAGATAAATGAGACATACAGCTGAAAAGCTTCAATAGCTCAAAACATTCAGCCATTTTGTAATTTCTGTATTGAACAATGAATATAACTAATTTACTAAATGACATGCAGGTTCATAAAAATCATAGATTTCTTTTTCACAACTTAATTCTATTTTTTGACTGTGTATTTCAGCTGGTGCAAAGAGGGCAAATGCTGGGCAATGCTGGAGAAAGAAAAAATTGTGTAAGGTCTTGAGAAAGGGGCACACATTGTAAGACTGGTTTGAGGCATGGGACAGGATAACACCAGCTGCATGTTATTTAGTATGAATGCACACAACAATTACAACTAACACTTTCTCAACAAACAAAAATAAGTGAAACACCAATTAACAAGTGAGAAATGGAAATACTTCATTATAATTAATAAAATTATTATGACTAACAATTTCAACACAGGCACACAAGCAATGAATACTAGTCCAAACACACAACCAGACAATGACACTAGAGCATATGGTATGATCCAACCAGACACAGAAAAAATATCTGGTTTTAAATTACCATCAGAGCAAGCCATGTTGAAGGTCAATACTATTGATTGTTTTTCTGAAATAGAAAAAACTTTCGCACAAATTAGACAGAAATTAAGGAATGACTGTAACAACAATGATAATTCCCTTATGATTACTGGTAGTGCCTGCAACAACTTCAGTTTCAGTCCTAACTCTTCTTGCTATCAATGCCAATAATGGCAATATTAAATGACTTCTTAAACTCCTACTGCAGCCCCTCTGACAAACCATATAATATGAAACACACATATCCCATCAAACTACCCTTTAATAAAAGAATCTGCATACTATGATATGCAGATAAAGAAACAAGCAAAATTTACACTGACTAACAAGAAAATTAAACAAATTCTAATGCAATACGGGATGATGATGATGATGATGATAAGCAGAAGGAGTGCAAGTGTAAAGGCAGAGATACCAAGGATCAACTCCTAGTAGACAAAACTGTACTTAGAAACTGCTAGAAGAAGAAAACTAGCCATGTCATGGATTGATTATCGTAAGGCATATGATAATATCCCACATTCTTGGGTTATGGAATGCATGAACCTATTTGATATTGCATCAAATGTTGAGCGATTGCTTGGAAAAAGTATGGCAAAGTGGAGGACGGAACTGACTGCATATGGAAGAAGTTCAGGGACAATAGAAATCAGGAGTGGCATCTTCCAAGGGGACTGCCTGTTCCCACTGATCTTTGTACTGTGCATGATACCACTAACACAGATTCCGAAGAAAGCAAAGGCTAGGTATGTTTTCAAGAGCTGCCAACAAAAAGTCAACCAGGATCTGACAAACAGGATTGTGTTGAGCCCCAATTAGTTTTGGTATGGTTTCTATGGCTAGATGCCCTGCCTAGTGTCAGCCACTTTACAGTATATACAAAGTGCTTTTTTCATACCACTGGCACTAAGGTTGCTGAATAATTTACAAGGCAGGAAAAATAAAGGATGGAGATCCTTCAACCATGTAGGTGTGGTAGGGGAGTAGTTAAGAGGTGGCTCTATGCCAGGTGAGGAGTGACTAAATTATGAAAGAGGGACAAGCACAGGTGTCTTATTATAGAGGAGATATATGACTATGATACATTATATAAGGGTTGCCCACTAATTTGACAATGAATCAGTGTATTAAAAATAAAGAAATAATTAACTTCCTGCAGATAAGTCCAGCAGAACATAATTTGCCAAACTATGCTCAATTGATAAACCAAATATTAATGACATGAGATAAGTAACAGCACAGTATTGCAGAAAAATAGAAAAGTTTCTTAATGTCCATATGGTGATGTTAAGTAACATCTTCCAACTCTCAGGCAATCAGTAATGACACACCTATTTCTCAACACTGGGAATAAAGTCACTGCCCCATCTCAAATACTTCCCCACTTAGTCAGGCAGGGCCTTATACTTTACTTTTCCTGTTTTGCAAGTTATTTGGCAACTTCGTTACAAGGGGTGCTAAAAAGTTCTTGGCTTTAAGGGTATCGTGAAAGGCCTGGCTGGAGGTCCAATATTCTGAGTTCTTTTACAGGGCTTAGAAAAACTGAAGGACCATTGAAATAAGTGTGTAAATCTGAGAGGGGAATATGTTGAATAAGATCATAATTAACTGATTCTCCTATATTTTCTTTTACCCAAAGCCAGGAACTTTTCAGTACCCGCTTGTAGTGCTGGCAACATGAAAGTACTCAGTTCATACCATAAAATAGTTGGCATTAGGGATGGCATCCAACTGTAGTAACCATACCAAAGCTGACATTTGAGTTTGAGACAATTCTGCAGTTTGCCAGATCCTGCCAAAATGTTTGACCCATACCAACATAGACAATAGATGTTAAAGGAAGATGATGATGATATATGGCCTTTGGAAAGATCACAAACCTGTCTTTGGACTCATTGTTGTACCACCAACCAGACCAGTTTACAGAACAAACAGCTCCAGCAACTAGAGACTGTCATATTTCACACACCCACTAACAGAAGTGCCTATGGAGGTTTGCAACTGCAAAGAATGCTTTCTCAGTAGAATCAATGACTATAACCACTTCTGTCTTTCCAGATCGCATAGAATGTAATATCCCTATATCCACTAATCAATATTGATTTTGCTGAAGGGAAGTGTGTGGAGATGATTTGCAAGAGTGATGCAGTGTTTCGCAATGCTGATATCAAATGAGATGGAATATTCCATAAAATTTATATGCAATAACGGAAACTTAAACAAATATGATCTAAAAAAGTTTTGTACCACCAGATGAAAACAAAGACCCTCTCCCATCATTACCCTATCTGTAAAAAATACTCCCATTGAGCACTGGAATCAACCAACCAAACTGTAAGGGAGCACAACTAAATAAGCATAATGGTACATACTGTTGGTGCCAGTATAAAAGCAATGCTAAAGGAGTACATATTTGAATTTAATAATAAACTATTTAGCCAAATGAAAGATGTAGCCATTTCATGGATTGGAGAGATAAATAAGTCAGATAATACCAAATGAAGAGACCCATGTCTGTGGTAATGTTCTCACAATGTGTTGATATAAATACTGTGAGTGAAACAACTGCAGAAGATGATACTCAGCAAAGAGGAAAACGTACTATAAAAAGCATCTAACACACAAAAAGCATCTAACACACAAAAAGCATCTAACACACAAAAAGCATCTAACACACAAAAAGCATCTAACTCCAACCACCACAGCATTGATGTGACTGTTAACTACCTGTCCAAGTACCACAACAAAAGTGTGCGTGAGAAGACCCGGCAAGCCAAGTAAGATCGTTGCCAGTGCCCCTGGACTGGTTCTTGTGCGGGTGGCACATGAGATGCACCATTTTGAGCGTGGCCGTTGCCAGTACAGCCTGACTGGCTCCTGTAGGATTTTCGAGCGAGATCGTTGCCAGTGCCCCTGGACTGGCTTGTGCGGGTGGCACATAAAAGACACCATTTCGAGCGTGGCCGTTTTCGTGCGGGTGACACGTAAAAGCACCCACTACACTCTCTGAGTGGTTGGCGTTAGGAAGGGCATCCAGCTGTAGAAACTCTGCCAAATCAGACTGGAGCCTGGTGTTGCCATCCGGTTTCACCAGTCCTCAGTCAAATCGTCCAACCCATGCTAGCATGGAAAGCGGACGTTAAACGATGATGATGATGATGATCATCATCATTATCATGGGCAGTTTGACAGATCCAATGGGCCCAAGGATTGCTTTATACTCTACTGTCTATTTTGGCATGGTTTCTATGGCATGTACTGGGTGCTTTTTTTCACACCACCTGCACTAGTGAGGTCACCATGCACTAGCCCTGAGAAAAGCAGCTATATGCTAAGAGATGAAGAGTTAAAACACGAGAGAAGTATCCAGAGCAGAACATATTTCTATCTGTAGAGAGGCTACATGGTTATTCACATTTTAGAAGAAACAGTTGAGGTGATCAAGGTGGGGGTAGAGAAGAGATCAAATAGTGGTGATGAGGTGTCTGAGAGGGCCTTCCAGTAATGAAGTGAATAGAAGTGAGTGGGACTAGAAGAGCTGAGGAAGTAGCAGTGTTGGAGTTGCAAGAATAAGTATAGGATTTCATTCATTGTGTGCAATTCTTTGGATAAAACCAGCAGAGAGACACAGATAGATAGACAGACAACAAGCTTCTATCAGTTTTTACCTACCAAACCCACTCAGAAGGCTTTGGTTGGCCCAGGGCTATAGTGGAAGACACTTGCCTAAGGTTCCATTTTTTTTCTGTGGGGGTATCTCAAGGATAATGTTTACCAAAACAACCCTCAAACGATTGGTGAACTGAAGGCAGGAATCACAGCAAAAATCAGGGAAATCCCCAAAGAGGAATGTGTTCGAGTAATTGACAATTTTATGTGACATATGCAAGTGTGTCTCCAATGCCACAGAGGCTGTTTGGAGCATGTTTTGAAAAGAACATGACTTTTATGCAAAGGGAAAGATCGAACACAGACCAAAGTTTAAGTCCCAGCAAGTTTCAAGAAATTTTCTGGACCCTTGTAGGATTTAATAGAATTTTTATGTGTTCTGTTTTTTTTTTGTGTCATCCTGTATATGCATGTATCTATATGTAGGTGTGTATCTATATATATAAAAATGAGAATGTGTGTCTGTCTGTCTGTCTGTCTGTGTGAATCCCTAAAACTCGAGAACTACGCAACCAATTTCATTCAAATTTTACACATGCCTTACTTAGGGTTCAAGTTGTGTTTTAGTCAAAAAAAATTTTAACTTCTTCCAGAGTTCGAGCCCACAGTATTACGTGTCAAAAGTGAAACAAAAACACTCATGTCAAATACTTTCACTTTAAAAATGAAACTATTCTACTAACTGAAACAATCACATTTCGATACTTTCAGAGAGAAAGAGAGAAAGAGAGAAAGAGAGAGAAAGAGATGTATATGTATACATATACATGTATATGTACACGTATATGCATAGATATATATATATATATATAGATATAGATCTATATGCATACATGTATATGTATACACATGTGTAGATGTATATATATATAGATGTACATGTAATATGTACACATATATACATATATATACATGCATACACATATCTATACATATATACACCCATCACACACAAACACATGCACACAAACACACACATTAGTCATTTGTTTTCTTATCCAAAGCTACGTCAAAAGTACTGAACGGATCTTTATGAAATTTGGAAATTATATTCTATGTATAACGGCCATAACTCCCATGAAAATTATGAAAATTCATATATTTTTGATGTTGATGAAATTTTAGCCCAAACATAACAGATGAGCATTATTTGTAATTCAACGGTACAACAGTGTAAGACTACCCTTTCAGATATACTTTCATTGTGATTTCTGCAATGTGGTGCATAAATTGTCAAGTAAATGAGACGCATCTTTGCCTCCACTGATTCACTTGCAAAGTGTTAAGTAAAATTATTTCGTTGCAGACCTCCTTTGGGTCTTTTTATTATCACTACGACACACATAGTCCCCAGTTGGTAACATTGATTTCAAGGCCCTCCTAGATGAGAGACTGGCATTCCACTTAATGTCTATGTTCCATGCTGGCATGGATTGGAGAGTTATTAATGTAGAAATATGGTATCGTAGCTACTAACAGTTGAGGGTTGCATAGTCTAGACGGCGTTTTTAGATTTCATTATTCTCTTTAACCCGGGCAAAGCCGGGTATTTCTGCTAGTATATATTAAAACAAAGACTGAAATTTATGTTATTATTTTTAATTCTGTAGTTACAGTTGCTTCAATACAACATGGGAAATACATTTTGCGAGTGAAATATTAATGAAGCTATAATAATTATGGTTGACCTCATCTTCCATAGCTTAACGCCTGCTACCATAGAAAAATCTTGCTGTAGTAATCACCAGGTGGTGTGAAGCAGGACATAATTTAGCTCTAACAATGGAACAGGGATATATATTTACACACACACACACACACACACGCACACACACACGCACGCACACACGCACACATACACGCACACACACACACACACACACACACACACACACACACATGTGCATATGTGTATAATGCGTCCATGTAAATATATATGTATATTTGATGCCTCCTTGTACGACTTTTCATCTTTATGAGAGTGTATATATGTATACACATATGCATGCACTTAACATGTATGTACATTTTTGCATAGTTTTTTTTAACAAAGGGATGAAAACAATACTAAAAAGAGGAACTTGATACCAATAACTTACCAATAACTCCGGAACCTATAATTGAATTAATCAAGTTGAAGCTTGTCATTGGGATATTGTTTCGAAGTTTCCCATCATCCTTTGCTGGTTCAGCAACTAGTTGACTAGATTCACTCATACCACTGATGCTACTAGCATCAGACATGCTTTGTAAAGTCTCTGAAAATAGATTTTAAAAAAGTACATCAGTTCAGACACGCTTTATAAAGTCTCTGAAAATAGAATTTTAAAAAATACATCAATATCTTTGATCTGCAAATTGTATTCATTGTCAAAGCATTTGTTGCCATCTACACAGGTAGCATTATTTAATATAATTCTATCAAGGAAAGTTTCTGTTCTATTGTATTTTTTAATTTAGGATGATAGAAATAACTGAAACTGTTGAGAACCTGTTTAGAAGGTTCTTGCTATTTAAATTCACAGCATAGTTATTCTGAATTCAAATTCTGCCAGCATTTTCTTAAATACTTCTTTCATTCTTCTAAAAATTGGTGCAATAAATACTAGCATTACACTGAAATTTTTCTTGCAATTGATAATTCTAAGTCTTTCAAGTAATACTTATGGTATGCAAATTAGTAATTTCAGTTCTCTGAAGCTACTGGATTTGTTGAGTATATAGACAGACTAGTTGCTTATTTCCTCAACATTGGTCAAATGATATAGACACCTCAGATGAGAACCTAATTGTGGTTTAAAAATTGACTAAGATTGTTTGTAATTGTGTTATTTTTTTTATCTACAGAGAAATACAGGTTGTCATCGACTTACTACCTATCTGATTTACAGCCAATCAACTTTACAACAATTGGCATGTCAGTTCCCAGCAGCAACAATAAATAGTCCAGTTGAAATCTAATGGGTTTAATTTCTTAGAAATTAACCTGTTTACAAATTATGCCAGTTAACAAATGCTTCCCCTAGGTTTAGTTATCGATCACCACTTTGTTCGATGATTAACTATCCTGTCGTGGAGACATTGCAGCAACCTTGTATTTGTTTATAAGACGACTGCTTGAGACTCTGATATTTTTGATTAATGCCAGTATACTAGTATAATACAGAATGCTGTGTGTGACTTTTACCTGAGAATGTACCTCAAAAATGTAAAAAAATAAAACAAAGCTATGTAGGCCTATAGGCCGACTTACAACCAAATCGAATTACGACCAGTCAGTTGGAACCAATTGTGGTCATAAGTCGACGATGACCTGTAGTTAAAATTGTTATGCTTGTGTGTCTGCTACATACATTTACATACATACATTTAGGAATATTTGTAGGTATATGTATGCTTAAATATAGATGCATGTATATACATTGTATATGTTGGAGCATCTATATTTGTATATGTCTATGTGAGCATATATATGTTTCTGTAGGTATGTACAATAATGCCTTGACATACGAGTTAATATGTTCTTAGAGACTGCTTGTAAAGTGAAAACTCATAAAGAAGGGCAATAATTTCCCATAATAGCAATGTTATAAACCGTAATTCATTCCTAGAAAGATATTTTACCTATAAAATTATAATACTAATAAATAAATGGCAATAAAACTATGGTAGAATGAAAAGAATATTTTATGTAAAGCAAAAAGAATGTCAAGATCATTTATAATAAAAAATATTATTATTATGGTTTTCTGAATCAATTTCACTTGCACTAGACTTGCACACACCATCACTTGCAGACGCGATCACTAATTCACAAGCACTCAGAGACGGATTTGCAGATTTCTTTTTCAAAAACAATTCTAGAGTTGTTTGCTTAGAAGAAGTTTTTTTGCTCTCTATAAATTTCTCAGTAACAAGCAGAATCATTTGTTATGGTAGTAGAAACTTTTGCACTTCATTCAAAATTTGGATCTTAGCTGTTTAACCTTTTTTATATTCTGCCACTTAGGTGTGCTACTTGCTTTACTGCTTAGTATATGTTACTACTCTATCTTTTCCTGAGATTTTATAACTAGCTATTTTGTTTGCTGCAGATCAGTGACTGATAGTCACTTTGTTTACAATATATCACTGGCAGAGGCAGATCTTGGCTATCATTCCAATGCATAGGTGCACACAGCTGACATGAGCCACCCAGCTTGAAACTGGCCAGTCCCATGATCCTGTCAGCTACTGGAGGGTAGTAGGGGTTCACTCCCCCTGCAAGTGATGTATTGTATATAAGGGGGAAGAGAAAGCACTGAAAACCAGCTGGTGGAGAATCCACCTGGGGTTAAACTAGTAGTTACATTCATCTGCCACTTAGATGAGGCTACTTGCTTTACTGCTTTTTATATCTATCATAAAATAAAACTCATAAACCTGAGGTCTCGTAAAGTGAGGTATTAATTGTATAGAGGTATATACATGTGTGTGTGTGTGTGTATACGATGAGTGTATGTTTGTGTGTACATGGATGTATATGTGTATGCATGATAAATAGATGAGGAAACAATATATATTGGTCATTAGTTTTTACAGATGTCTGTCTACTTCCCACAAGCTTTAGTGAGCATTGAAGAAAAAAAAATTGATAAAAAGACCTGATAAACCATTAATCAGAAAGCCGTCTGTTACCATGCATCGCTCGCCTACAATCAAATATAAACTACTTCCCTGAGTTTATTTACGTTATGTAATAGTCCCATCTTATTAATAAAACTTACATAAGACATAACTAAATAACTAATAAACAGTATCTCATGATTTGCTTTATTATATATCATCTTCAACTTGCTGACATGGGTGGGATGGTTTGGCAGGTGCTAGTGAGTCAGAGATCTGTACCAAACTCTGCTGTTTGCTCTGGTATGGTTTCTACAGCCGGATGTTCTTCCTAATGCCAACCACTTCAAACAGTTGCTTTTTATGTGGCACCAGCAGCAGTGAGGTTACCAAATAACTCACAAGACAAGACTGAAGGAGGAGTAGTATTGAGTGGGGTGGCTCTATGCCAAGTGATGAGAGATTAGATTATGGTAGAGGATTTGAAACAGCTGTCTTGTAGTAAAGGAGAATAAATGGCTAACCCAGTTGAAAGAGGAGAGGAGAGAGGAGAGGGTGACACCTTGGGCAAGTGTCTTCTACTATAGCCTCAGGCTGACCAAAGCCTTGTGAGTGGACTTTGTAGAGGGAAACTGAAAGAAGCCCGTTGTATATATATATATACAGGGTGCGATGGGTAAGTTGTCACTATTCCATATTTTAAATTTTGTGCAAGTGCATTGTTTGTTTTTGATTTTGTTGACTACATAGTACAGTAGGGTCAGTTGGGCACTGTCTGTGAGAAAAACAGCACCATGATGCAATTCACTCCGCCAGAAATTTGGCATCAACATGCTGTACTGCTTGGCATTCATGCTGGAAACTCCAATATGAACATTTCAGAGTGTTTGGGTGTCAATCTGAGGACAGGGCAATCTGAGGATATGTACGGAGAGTGATAAAAATCAAACATCCAGTCAACATCATGGTGTTTGGATGGATCACTAGTGATGGCAACATCTTAGTGATGCCTCCATTCATCTTCCCACATGGCCTCAGACTCAACACAGAGGCTTACATCAAATGTCTGGAGGAGGTAGTGCTGCTCTAAGTCAAGAGGGTTGCTACTGGAAGACCCTATGTCTGGCAACAGGACTCTGCACCATGTCACACAAGCAGGAGAACCCAGTCATTGCTGTTAGACAATTTCTGTGACCACATCACCCCTAACATCCAGCCACCTAACTCCCCAGACTGCAACTCCCTTGATTATTATGTGTGGAGCGCAGTTGAGTAAGAGACCAACAAAACTCCATGTAACACCAAAAATGAACTGAAGGCAAGGATTATGGCAGCATTCACCAACTTAAACAAGGAGTCCATCCAGAAGAGTTGCAGGAGATTCTGAAGTCATCTGGAGGCCATGGTTGAAACCAATGGCGATTTTATTGAATAAATTTACTCTTTAGTATTTCAAGATATTTTTATGTAATTTTGATAAATATATCTGTTAAAATGAGACGTCAGTGTCATTTTCATTTTTGCATAATTTAAATGACAGTTTATTCACCAAAGCGCCCAGTACACACTGTGAAGTGGTTAATGTTATGAAGGAAACCATGCTCTAGAAATTATGCCAAAGCTGATATTGGAGCTCCGTGCAGTCCCACAGATGGTTGGATCTTATCAATCTATTCAAAAACAGGCCAGCATGAAAAACAAATGTTAAATGATAATGCTGCTGCTGCCGCTGCTGCTGCTGCTGATGATGTATGTGTGTCTATGTGTGCACATACATGTGTATAGTCAATCTCTTTTTCCTTTTTTTTTTTTGCATTAATTTCGTTCTAACACTATTTGCCACCTTCATAACTCAATTAGCTTGTAGCACCTGAAATCTCTCTTTTCCAGTTAATTCACCTCTCTTATCTTTCTAATAATGGGCAATGTTATATTAATCATTAGAAATAAATGTTTTGCGCAATGTGATAAGCTAAGCAAGTGCCTGTCCTGATGCTTTCAACATTCCATGAATAATTCCTGAAGATGAAGCAGTTGTTGTCACCTTCATGACCTTAATTGCTTTACCCATTTGATATATACTGAAGTTGTGCCTGGTGTACATGAAAGGCCTGGCTGATTTGTTCTGAATATTTTCCTGCTGATTCTACTAAGGTAATTTCTTCCTATCACATTCACATACTTTGTTTAACAACCACTCACAGTAATGCCTTCATGTCTTTCTCTTTTCATTTTTATATATTTTGTCAGACACAACCATTCCAAATGTCATTGTAATGCATTCTTATAAAATACTTCCTGATTCTAAGTACTTCATTTTTCCAATCTCACTCAACTTGAACATTGTAGGAAATCATGGAAATCTTGGGAAAATTTCTACTCTCCACTTCTCTTCAATTTTAAATCGATTTTTTTATTCAACAAAAACTGAAAGGAGACCATCATATCTATCTATCTGTCTGTCTGTCTGTCTATCTATCAATCCATCCATCCATCCATCCATCTATCTATCTATCTATCTATCTATCTATCTATCTATCTGTCTGTCTGTCTGTCTGTCTATCTGTCTGTCTGTCTGTCTGTCTGTCTGTCTGTCTTTGTGTTTGTGTTTGTCCTCCATTCCCACAATTTGATGGCCAGGGTTAGTTTGTTTATGTCCCTGTAACTTAGCAGTTGGCAAAAAAGACCATTAGAATAAGTACTGGGGTAGATTCATTTGACTAAAAATTCTTCAAGACAGAGCTCCAGCATGGCCACAGTCAAATGACTGAAGCAAGTAAAAGATAAGAGATAAAAGATATGATTCAGAATTAGCCCTTTTTTTTTACTCTTCTTATTCTTGATTTTTAAGTCTAAAAAAAACCAAAGGTTCTTTGAGAATGTTACACGTCCAATCATATATCTTCCTTATATGAAGGGGTTCTGAAAAGTTCTTGGCTTTAAGGGTATTGCAAAAGGCCTGGTTAGAGGCCCAACCTTTCAAGTTCTTTTACAAGACTTAGAAAAATTGTATTCTGGTTTCAGTTAGCATACCACAATTTATCATTGATTTTGTTAATCATCTCTCTCTCTCTCTCTCTCTTCCTCTCCTCCCCCTCTCTCTTTGTTTTTCATACATGCACATCTCACAAGTATTTCAAGTGACTGATTGATGATATAATTTTCTGTAGATTTAAACATTTTTCACTTTCATAGTGTGTACTCAACAGAAGACACTGATCAAATATCTTGCCATAGCATGGTAAGTTTTTGCACTAACACTATATAGGTTTCAGCACAATGGCACAGAACTATATATCAGTCTGAGTAAAAAGTAAGCAACATTTTGAAACATGAAATTTATCACAATATATTTCAACAATGCGGAAATTTTACTCATCAAAGTCAGTACCATTACAGCTTATTCTTTGCCACTGCTACTCACCAGCTAGCAATAGAAATAACAGATAAGTTTTCATTCCTGTTTCTCAGATGTAAAAATGATTATTTCAAGTTTTTGCACAAGGCCAGTAGTTTTAAGGTAAGAGATTCCAGTACTCACCAGATATTTTATTTTATCAACCCAGGAGGGATGAAAGGCAATGTTGACCCTCGTGGAATTTGAACTCAGAATATAATAATTTTGAAGAAATACTACTAGATATTTTGTCTGAAAATTTAACAATTCAGTCAGCTTACTACCTGAGATGTAAAAATACTAACAAAAATCTATCAAATATGATAAATGAAAGAATTTTAAACTTTTGAATATAAAATTTTCCAACCATCTTTCTTAGCGGGAATTTGAAAAGCCTCTTCAGAACAGACATTTTACAATATTTGATGTAAATAGATAAAGTCATTAATGATTCTGAAAGTTGAATAAACAGTAGGAAAGTTATCTATGAGACTCTATTTTTGCAATGGTGCTGCAGTCAACAACCTCATGTTATGTAAATGGTACATTATTATTATAATTAGCACTGTTGTTGTTAATGGAGTTAATTATTACATAGTTACAAGTATTATGTCATTTAATTGTATTTTTTCTGGAAATATCCAAACCATTTAAAGCAAGGTGTGGTAATATGACAGCATGAGAACTAACAGTAAAATTGAAATTATATTATTACTAATAGGGTTTTAAATAATTTACTTGCTCTTTATCTTGTATGCATTCAGTTTGAGGCCCAGCAAATTAACATATTTTCTGTTGGTTTGTATGTGCATGTTTGTGCAAGTAAATGTAAATATATACATGGTTTTGTTGAGGATATATATACATACATACATACATGCCTACTATTTATCATAGTCCTCCAGGTTATAACAGAGGAATTCAAGACAGGATGCCCCTGGGAGCTCCTCTATGCTGATGGCCTTGCACTAATTGCTGAGTCACTGTCAGAACTAGAGGAGAAGTTTCAGGTGTGGAAGCAAGGACTAGAATCGAAAGGCCTTAGAGTCAACCTAGCTAAAACCAAAGTCCTAATAAGTAGGAAGGTAGAAAAAACACAAACCCCTTCAGGTAGATGGCCCTGCTCGATCTGTAGAAAAGGCATAGGTAGAAACTCTATAAGATGCACCAAGTGCAAGCTATGGACACATAAGAGGTGCAGCAATATCAAAGGAAGGTTAACTAGGAAGTTAGTTTTTGTATGTAGCAGATGTTCAGGAGTTATAAACACTGTAAATGTGAAGAAAACAACTTCTGCCACATTCCAGGGAGAAAAACTAGATGTAGTTGACAGCTTCCACTATCTAGGTGACCAAGTTAGTAGTGGGGGAGGGTGCACTGAAAGTGTAGCTGCTAGAATAAGAATAGCCTGGGCAAAGTTCAGAGAGCCCTTACCTATGCTGGTGACAAAGGGTCTCTCTCTCAGAATAAAAGGCAGACTTTATGACGCATGTGTACGAACAGCCATGCTTCATGGCAGTGAAACATGGGCCGTGACTGCTGAAGACATGCGTAGGCTCACAAGGAATGAAGACAGTATGCTCCGATGGATGTGTAATGTCAGTGTGCATACTAGACAAAGTGTAAGTACCTTGAGAGAAAAGTTGAACCTAAGAAGCATCAGTTGTGGTGTGCAAGAGAGATGATTACGCTGGTATGGTCTTGTGGTGAGAATGGACGAGGATAGTTGTGTGAAAAAGTGCCACACCCTAGCAGTTGAGGGAACCTGTGGAAGAGGTAGGCCCAGGAAGACCTGGAATGAGGTGGTGAGGCACGAGCTTTGAACATTGGACCTCACTGAGGCGATGACTTCTGACCGAGACCTTTGGAAATATGCTGTGTATGAGAAAACCCAGCAAGCCAAGTGAGACCGAAATCCAAGGCCTCTGCCAGGGATGTAGCCAGCCCACCTATGCGTACCTTTCCTTCATTGGACACTAAACTCCACTTGCGAAGACCTGTTGAAGCAAGTGAAATTGAAATCGAACTAAATTCGACGACTGGCACCCATGCTAACGTCATCTCCTTCATTGGGACATGAAACTCGGCTTGCAAAGACCTGTTGAGGAAAGTGAAAGCGAAATCGTGATGGCACCTGTGCCCAGCGTCGCCTTCCTAGCACTTGTGCCGGTGGCACGTGTAAAGACA